>NW_019943812.1:19814-75540 GCF_002910315.2 Salvelinus sp. IW2-2015
CCTCCCCTCTGGCCCTCCCCACCATTCACTCAACACACACCTCCCCTCTGGCCCTCCCCACCACTCACTCACTAAGCAACAGTCGGCCTCACTGCTTGATAGTCAGCAGCAGGTCACAGTGAAGTATATATTTCATGAGAAAATGCCATGGTGGCAGCGGTGCAAATTAGAAGTAACCCAAAAACCCGTGACCAAAACATTTTCACCTGCGACATCGTTTTCAAAGTAGCCCAAATTTGTAGGAAAACTTGCAGGCATGACATTCCTGCACAAACATGACTCGAGTTGCATTGCCACGGTAATCTCCCGCCCTTAAAGGGGCAGGTGAACATTTTTTTTTGTGTCGTGTCATATTTTGGTTATAAGACTCAGTCACAAATCATCTGTTTTTGTGTTTTGTTGGTAAAGAAAATAATACATCTGAATGGCTGGTAGATGGACCAAAAAGTACATTTTAGGCCCTGATTCCAGTTGAACCCCCCCGTGTTGACTCCAGTTGAACCCCCCGTGTTGACTCCAGTTGAACCCCCCCCCCGTGTTGACTCCAGTTGAACCCCCCCGTGTTGACTCCAGTTGAACCCCCCCGTGTTGACTCCAATGTTTCCCACAGTTGTGTCAAGTTTGCTGGATGTCCTATGGGTGGTGGACCATTCTTGATACACACGGGAAACTGTTGTGTTGGAAATACCCAGCAGCGTTGCAGTTCTTGACACAAACCAGTGCGTCTGGTACCTACTAACATACCCCCGTTCAAAGGCACTTAAATATTTTGTCTTGCCTATTCACCCTCTGATTGTCACACACACACAATCCATGTTTAAATTGTCTCAAGGCTTAAAAGTCCTTCTTTAACCCGTCTCCTCCCCTTCATCTACACTGATTAAAGTGGATTTAACAAGTGACATCAATAAGGGATCATATCTTTCACCTGGATTCACCTGGTCAGTCTGTCATGGAAGAGCAGGTGTTCTTAATGTTTTGTCTACTCAGTGTATGTTGCTGGACGAGTTGTGCAGGCTTGGTAGCATCGTATTCTAAAAGATGAACCGGTCTGATGGCTGGCGGTTGCTTCCACCAAGTATTAACTCATTATCAATACATCCTCATTTAATGTTTCATTTCATTTCTAATTTGGATGATTTCTATCATTTTTCTTTGACATTTTCAAAATGTGGACTAAGTTTCATAGATCGATAGGGAAAAATAATCAAAAGTAATTTTAATGTAGCAAAGTGTGAAGACTGTACAGGTGGTGTGTAGACTTTCACTAGCGACTGTATCGCTGAAATTAACATTGTATCATCTAATTCATGAAAACAGTCGGCCCATTCAAAAGATTAGCAGACACAACACGGAAGTGTGTCCTGAAAAGATTAGGAGACACAACACGGAAGTGTGTCCTGAAAAGATTAGCAGACACAACACGGTAAGTGTGTCCTGAAAGAAGATTAGGAGACACAACACGGAAGTGTGTCCTGAAAGATTAGCAGAACACAACACGGAAGTGTTCTTCGTCTGACTGCTGATGTGTTCTTTCCACTACTGGTAGGAGGGCGCTGTTCCGACCACTCAGAGGAGTGGGGGGGGAAGGGGCGGGGATAGAATAGCACAGTACTAGCCTGTCTCTGTATGAGGGCCTCTTAAGCCTAACTAAAAGACACTATTTTACCTTCTTTCTCCGTCTACCTTCTACGTTCAATATGAACAGAAACGCTCTGTCGCCAGGACAGTCGGGAGGTTAGTGTGTGTATTTGCGTGTGTTCACTGCGCTCCTGTGTGATTGTGTGTTCACTGCGCGTGTGTGTGTTTTTACGTGTGTGTTACGTGTGGTGGACTTTCGTTCTCATGTTTATCTCCTGCGTTCACAGTGGAGGAATGTGTTAAAGAAAGTACCAGCTAGGCAGAGTGTTCTCTCTCTCTCTCTCTCTCTCCTCTTCTCTCTCTCTCTCTCTCTCTCTCTCTCTCTCTCTCTCTCTCTCTCTCTCCTCTCTTCTCTCTCTCTCTCTCTCTCTCTCTCTCTCTCTCTCTCTCTCTCTCTCTCTCTCTCTCTCTCTCTCTCTCTCTCTCTCTCTCTCTCTCTCTCTCTCTCTCCTCTCTCTCTCTCTCTCTCTCTCTCTCTCTCTTCTCTCTCTCGCTCTCTCTCTCTACTCTCTCTCCCCCTTCTCTCTCTCTCTCTGCCTTTATCTCTTCGTCTCTCTCTCTCTCTCTCTCTCTCTCTCTCTCTCTCTCTCTCTCTCTCTCTGTGTGTGTGTGTGCTAGCTGCGGTTCTATACATCCCAAAGGACTCCCTATTACCTAGCTAGTGCCCTACATGCGGATTCCGGTGCCATTTGTGATAAATCCATAACCACCTCAGACACAGGAGGATCGTTGTTATTCCTCAGGAACTTCCTGTAACGTTGTCCGTTCTGCTTACAGTGTAGTTTTGATCTGAGAGCGTCAGTTTGAAAACGGGATAGATTTTTATTAAAAATGTGCTGATGTACATCGATAGGCTCTCCAGGAGACTGATATTGACTGAGCGGACTTGCCATTGTGATGCATCATTTGGACTGTTGGTTGAGGCTGCGGCCACATGGAGATTGTTAGAAAATTCTCTATTGACCCAATGGGAGATTATTGAACAAAAATGAAATACAAAATACGTCTGCCTTTTTACGTATACAAGTTGACTTGAACTTTTGCCTGGGGGGGAAATAAAATAAGTATATGAATGTGTTTTTCTTCCATTGTAGGCCCTGCTCAGGTTCCCATGATGTCCCCGAATGGTTCAGTGCCTCCAATATATGTGCCTCCTGGATACGTTTCACAGGTATGCTCCCCCTCTTCCTGTTTCACAGGTATGCTCCCCCTCTTCCTGTTTCACAGGTATGCTCCCCCTCTTCCTGTTTCACAGGTATGCTCCTCCTCTTCCTGTTTTATAATGTACAGTGGCTTCAGAAAGTATTCCGTTTTCCATATTTTGTTACGTTACAGCCTGAATTTAAAATGGATTCAATTTAGATTTTTTGGGGTCACCGGCCTACACACACAATGCCCCGTGGAAGTGGTATCAGGTTTTTTAGAAATGTTAAAGTCAATAAACTGAAAATGTCTTTCATTCAATAAGTATTCAATCCCTTTTGTTATGGCGAGCTTAAAATTCAGGAGTCACAGTTTGCTTAAGTCACACGACACTTTGTGTGCAATAATAATGTTTTAACATCTCCGTACCCCACATACAGTTATCTGTAAGGTTAATCGAGCAGTGAATTGGTAGATTAAAACAACGGAATATATAAAAAGCAAATTTTGAATATCCCTTTGAGCATGGTGACGTTATTAATTACACTTTGGATGGTGTATCAATACACCCAGTCACTATAAACATACAGGCGTCTTTCCTAACTCAGTTGCCAGAGAGGAAGGAAACCACTTAGGGATTTCACCATGAGGCCAATGGGGACTTTAAAACCGTTACTGTTTTTTTAATTTATAAAAATATATATATTTATTTAACTAGGCAAGACAGTTAAGAACAAATTATTATTTTCAATGACGGCCTACAGCGGCCAAACCCGGATGACGCTGGGCCAATTGTGCTCTGCCTTATGGGACTCCCAATCACGGCCGTATGTGATATAGCCTGGATTCGAACCAGGGACTCTAGTGACACCTCTTGCACTGAGATGCAGTGCCTTAGACCGCTGCGCTACTCGGGAGCGTGTACAGGAGGAAACTGAGGATGGATCATCAACAGTGTAGTTACTCCAGAATGCTAAAGGACAGAGTGAAAAGAAGGAAACCTGTACAGAACAAATATATATATATATATTACAAAACATGCATCCTGTTCGCAAAAAGGCACTAAAATAAAACTGCAACAAAAATAAAAATTATATAATTTTGTCCTGAATACAAAGCCTTATGTTTGGAGCAAATCCAGCACATCACATCACTAACTGCCTCCATATTTTCAAGCATGGTGGTGGCTGTATCATGTTATGGGTATGCTTGTCATCGGCAAGAACTAGGGAGTTTTTTAGGATAAAAATAAACGGAATAGAGCTAAGCACAGGCAAAATCTTAGAGAAAAAACTGGTTCAGTCTGCTTTCCACGAGACACTGGGAGATGAATTCACCTTTTCAGCAGGACAATAACCTAAAAAACAAGGCCAAATCTACACCCGAGCTGCTTAGAAAGAGGACATTAAATGTTCCTGACAGTTTTGACTTAAATTGGCTTCAAAATCTATGGCAAGACTTGAACAATGGCTGTATAGCAATGATCAACAACCAACCTGACAGATCTTCAAGTATTTTTAAAAGAATACTGTACAGATATTGTATAATCCAGGTGTGGAAAGCTCGTAGAGATTTACCCAGAAAGACTCACAGCTGTAATCGCTGTCAAATATGATTCTAACATGTATTGACTCCAGGTGTATGAAGGCTTATGTAATTGAGATTTCTGTATTTCATTTTCAAGACATTGCAAGAATAAAAAATAAAAAAATAAATGTTTTCACTGTCATTATGGGTTATTGTGTGTTGATGGGTGAGGAAGAAAAAGCAATGTAATCCATGTTGAATTCAGGCAGTAACACAACAACATGTGGAATAAGACAAGGGGGATCATTTCTGGAGTAAGACAAGGGGATACTTCCTGGAGTAAGACAAGGGGGATACTTCCTGGAGTAAGACAAGGGGGATACTTCTGAGTTAAACAAGAGATTACTTCCTGAGTAAACCAAGGGATACTTCCTGCAGTAAACAAGGAACTTCTGGAAGAAAGGGATATCTGTATAAGACAAGGAACTGCCTGGAGTAAAGACAAGTGATAAACTCCTGATAACAGATACTATCTGGAGTAGACAAGATACTTCTGAGTAAGACAACGGTTAACTTCCTGATAGACAAGGGACTATACTGTCTGGAAGTAAGACAAGGAATACTTCCGCGGAGGTAAGACAAGATACTCCTGGATAAGACAAGAAACTTCTGAGTAAAGGAAACCTTTCTGAGAAAGAACAAGGGTATATAACCTGAAAGTACAAGGGTAACTCGAGGGTAGACAAGGGTGCAATACTTCCTGGGAATAAACCAAGATAAGAGCCGGAGGAACCCAAAGAACTTCGAAGCTAAAACAAAACCTTTTGGAATTAAGACAAGTAGGGACTACTTCCTAATAAACCAAGATCACTTCAGGAAGTAAACCAGGGATACTTTCTGGAGTAAGACAAATGAGAGATTTCCCGAATAACTAAACGATACCTTCACTGGTAGTAATACAAAGGATTACTTCCCTTGCGTAAAGACAAGAAGATAACTCCCTGGACAAGGTAAAGACCAACCAGGATAAACTTTCCCCCTGGAAAAGACAAAAAGGATACTCCCGGGAGGAGACAAGGATATCAATAAGTCTGGCTGCTTCAGGTCACTAAGCACCACATACACTTTGTGTTTCTTTAGTTATTATTTCGGTCAGAGTATTCTATAACAATTTTTTTATATACTTCCTGGATAAGACAACGGGGAACTTTCTGGAGTAACAAGGATACTTCTGGAGTAAACAGGGATACTTCGAGTAAACAAGGGAACTTTCTGATGAAAACAGGATATGAGCTGTCTGCTAGTAAACAAGCGGAACTTCCTGAAACTGATTAGATCTTGTAGTTCTCCTTTCAGTCGATTTTCCTCCTATGCATGAATACTCTACCTTCCTCTAGACAACAATCAAAACATTTGACCCCTTAATTAACCTATTTCTCAATCTTATAAGAAAGGTTACCAAAATAAAATAGTTTCTCTCTCTCTCCTCTCCCCCTCTCTCTCCCTACCTCTCTCACGCTCTCTCCATACCTCTCTCACGCCTCTCTCCCCTACTTCTCATATCTCTCTCCTACCTCTCTCTCTCTCCCCTCTCCCTATCCTCCCGCTCTCTCCCTATCTCCTCGCTCTCTCTCCCAATCTCCTCCGCGCCTCTCCCCGTATCTCTCTCCGCTCTCTCTCCCTATCTCCTTGCGCTCTCTCCCTATCTCTCTCGCCTCCTCTCCCTATCTCTCCGCGCTCCTCTCCCTAATCTCCTCGGAGTGATGACTCCTCTCACTCCCTACATATCTCTCTCGCGCTCTCTCTCCCATCTCTCTCGCCCGCTCCTCTCTCCTAGCTCTCCCACCTTGCTACTCTCTCCCATCTCTCTCGCCTCTCTTTCTCCCTAATCTCCTCCTGCCTCTCTCCTATCTCTCGCGCGCCGCCTCTCCCCTATCTCTCTCGCCCCCCCTATCCCTCGCGCTCTCTCTCCCTATCTCTCCGCTCAAAGCCTCTCTCGCTACTCTCTCGCGCTCCTTCTCCCATATCTCTCGCGCTTGTCGCTCACTTCTCCCAACATATATACCTCTCTATGAGCAGCTCTCTTTGCTATCCCTATCTCTCTCCGCTCTCTCTCCCTATCCTCTCCACACACAGCTCTCAGCTCCCTATCTCTTCATACGCGCTCTACTTCTCTGCCTCTCTCTCGCGCTCTCTCCCCAAATCTCTATCTCCCTACCTCTCCTCCACAATCATAGAGAGAATGGGTACGACCGTTTCTGTTCTTACTCAGCAGCCAGAAGTGTCCACGCTGGGATCACTCCCCCTGCACCACCCCCCTCCTCCACCCCACGCCTCAGCCTGCCGCCCATGCTCCTCACTGCCCGCCAGGTTTGCCCCCCCCACCACACCTCTTACACTACGCATGGCGGGGGACATGAGCACCCATAACTACCCAGACCCATCTCCCGGCACCACATTTACCAGAGCCTAATGTAGTTTCTATATCCACTACATAGTAAATACACTACATTCTCATCAACACTACGGCATCTTGACATTGTATTACACTCAACACAACTACAATAGTAACGGCTACCCCACTACAGTGTATCACTACATACTAACACACACATAGTATTACAACTACCACTACATAGTCCTATAGTACACTACCATCATAGTAATAGCACTACATAGTATCACTACTACGTCACTAACTAATGAGTATACATACATAGATATACACTACGCCACATATACATAGCATACACTAGCACTACATAGTAACTATAGCACTACATATTACTACCACAAGTAGTCACTACAATAGTATACAGCATACAGACACACACATGTTCACAAGTTATCATACGACTAACATAAACTAGATAGTAACACTACGCACTACATGGTAGCACTACATGGTTAACACTACACTATAGTAGCACGTACATAGTAATCACTACGCAACTACATAATATACAATATCACTACATACGTATAGCACTACGCACTACATGCGTATTGCACTACATGGATATACACCTACACACTACATGTACTACAGTATCTCACATTCCATCAACAAGATCTACCATAGTATCCTACCGCACTACATGTTACTACACGTACAACCATTACACTAGATGCAGCTACAGTATTATGACACTACGCACTAGACATAGTATACATATGCTATACACAAATACATACATAGTTATACACTTGACACCAATACACTACATAGATACACTATACACTACATATATACACTCATATATATACCGCCCACATATATACATAACACACAATAGACTTATCATGATAGCATATAATGCACTATACACTATATAGTATACCTATAGCTACATAAGCATTCAGACCCCTTGACGTTTTCACTCTCGACTGAGATGGCTTACAGATAATGTATGTGCTGGAGTACAGAGATGAGGGCTGTCCCTGACAAAATCTAATTAAACATAGTATTGGCACCACAGAGTGAGTCATACCAACTATTTAGTGACTTGTTTAAGCACATTTTTACTCAACTCTATTTAGGCTTGACCTAACAAAGGGAGATAGTTATCTGTGTGTTAGTGCTCTCTGCGTGTCTAAAGTGTCTCTGCGTGTCTAATGTCCTGCTAGTGTTCTGCGTTCTAAGTGTCTCTGTGTCTAAGTGTCTCTGTGTGTCTCTGCGTGTCAATCTCTACGCCGTGGCTATAAGGTCCTCCGGCGACGTGTCCAATGTTCTCCTGGGCCTAAATGTCTAAGGTCACACACATAATCCGCATTTTGCACTATAATCAATGCTTGGAGTTGTCGAGAATTTTTGCAAGTTTTGTTTTGTCCACCCGCCTGTCCCCGCCTCTTGAGAATGACCACAAGTGTCAATGTCTCTGCTTCTAAGTCTCTGCGTTCTTAGTGTCTCGCGTGTCTAAGTCTCTGGTGCTAAGTGTCTTGGGGTCTAAGTGTCTCGGAGTCGAAGTCTCTGGATGTCTAAGTGTCTCTGCGTGTCTAAGTGTCTCTGCGTGTCTAAGTGTCTCTGCGTGTCTAAGTGTCTCTGCGTGTCTAAGTGTCTCTGCGTCTGGTCTCAGCAGATTCTCACTCACCACACGGACGCCCGCCACCGTTCGTCCACCGCGACGAAAGGGCCAGCAAGACCTACGAGCGTCTGCAGAAGAAGCTCAAGGAGCGGCAAGGGGGAGAGAGAGGAGGAGGAGGAGGAGGTGGTCAGATGAAGGACAGCCCCCCTCCCTCGCCACAGAAGAGTCGAGGCAGCCCCCCCTCCATGGACAGTATCTACAATGGGGTGGTTGGAGGAGGGAAAGGGCTGGAGGCTGAACTGGGACAGGGACAGACCAGCACCACCGCCAAGCAGACGGGCATGGAGAAAGAACCTGGAGGTAAGGAGGGCCAGTGGCCCGAGGGGTGGCTATTTAAGCTGAAGTAGGGGACCAGGAACATGGGCTGGGACAAGGGGCTGGGCGAAGGGGCAGTGGTGGATAAAGTACCCAATTGTAACACTTTACTTGACACCCAGCGTCATAACGCATTATGTCATGGTCATAATGTGTCATAACAGCTGACATAACCTGTCATAATATGGTCATAACACTGTCATGATACATACAATGCATTCGGAAAATATTCATACCCCTTGACGTTTTCCACATTTGTTACTTTACAGCCTTATTCTAAAATTGATTAAATTACATGTTTTCCTCATCAATCTACACACAATAACCCATAATGACAAAGCGAATACAGGTTTTTAGACATTTTTGCAAATGTATTACAAATAAAAAACAAAGTATTACGCAAGTATTTAGACCCTTTGCTATGAGGCTCAAAATTGAGCTCAGGTGCATCCTGTTTCCATTGATCATCCTTGAGATGTTTCTACAACTTGATTGGAGTCCACCTGTGGTAAATTCAATTGATTGGACATGATTTGGAAAGGCACACACCTGTCTATATAAGGTCCCACAGTAGACAGTGAATGTCAGAGCAAAGACCGGATTGCGTCGAAGCACAGATCTGGGGAAGGGTACCAAAAAATGTCTGCAGCATTGATGGTCCCCAAGAACACAGTGGCCTCCATCATTCTTAAATGGAAGAAGTTTGGAACCACCAAGACTCTTCCTAGAGCTGGCCGCCCGGCCAAACTGAGCAGTCGGGGGAGAAGGACCTTGGTCAGGGAGGTGACCAAGAACCCAATGGTCACTCTGACAGAGCTCCAGAGTCCCTCTGTGGAGTTGGGAGAAACTTCCAGAAGGACAACCATCTCTGCAGCACTCCACCAATCAGGCCTTTTATGGTAAATGCACTGTGTGTATTTACACCTGTTGTGATATATATTGTGTTATTTTATGACTGATTATGACGCCTACATAAGAAGGAAAAAATATCCACAAAACCACACAAGGAAATACATTCCATTACACCAGGTATTCCCAAACTGGCGGTACGAGCAATGCCGTCGAGGGTACGCCAAATAAAAATGTGATTCGTTATTTTTAAAATGTTTTTTTTTTCTTTCTCTTTCTCGCATGAGTAGCCTCGTTTCACCGCCCCAAATTAAATTAAACCATCTAGTGTTCAGTGAAATTACAACACAATGTCAAATACAGGAAGCCTAGTCAAATAATTAATATCCAATCACATTAACCGTTACTCTCGGGTGGAAATGAGAGTCCCTGAGAGGTCATTTTGGTCGTATTACTATTAGGCATATACATTATTAGGAGCGTAATTAATAATTATACGTTATTCGAAGTAGATTGAATAGAATCACTTTGATGCGTCGTTTACTTTTATATGAGATCCTTTCTAAACCGAACGCAATGTGTCAGTGAGTAACCAGATCACCAACACTCAGCTACGCTGTTGGGATCCCCAGGGCAGATATCACCCCAGGGCAGATATCATCAATCCGTACATGTTGGGATCCCAGGCAGAATATCCCCAGGGCAGATATCACACACTCGCTACGCCTGTTGGGATCACCAGGGCAGATATGCACCAGGGCAGATTCTAACACTCCGCTACGATGTGGGGGATCCAGGGAGATATAACCCCCCAGGGAGATATCACCCAACATTCACATTCAGCTATGCTGTTTGGTATCCCCAGGGCAGATATCACATCTTTCCAGCTTTGCTGTTTCGGCGAATCCGCCCAGAGGCAGATATCACCCAGGGCAGATATAATCAACACTCCGCTACGATGTGGGATCCCCAGGGCAAGATAATCACCCAGGGCAGATATCACCATACTCAGTACGCTGTCTGGGATCCCGGCATTCCCGGTGCAGATATATCACAACACTCAGCTACGATGTTGGGATCCCACCAGGGGCAGATATCACCCAGGGCAGATTCACCAACACTCGCACGCTGTTGGATACCAGGCAGATACACCAGGGCAGATATCACCAACTCAGCTACGCTGTTGGGATCCCCAGGGCAGATATCACCCAGGGCAGATATCACAACACTCAGCTACGGTACTGTTGGGATTCACCAATCAGGTGGCCCAGGCAGATATCACCCCAGGGCAGATATCATCCACCCTCAGCTACGTATTGTTGGGATCCCACAGGGCAGAATACCCCAGGCAGATATACCAAGACTCAGCTACCGCTGTTTGGATCCCCAGGGCATATGGGAGTATCATCAACACTCAGCTCCGATGTTTTGGATCCAGGGCAGATTCACCAGGGCAGATATCACCAACACTCAGCTATGCTGTTGGGATCCCCCAGGGCAGATATCACCAACACTCAGCTATGCTGTTGGGATCCCCCAGGGCAGATATCACCCCAGGGCAGATATCACCCCAGGGCAGATATCACCCCAGGGCAGATATCACCAACACTCAGCTATTCTGTTGGGATCCCCCAGGGCTTTACCTTTTGACCTCTCCTGTTTAGTCAGATCAAATAGCATGTGCTGAATAAAACAGGTAACACTGTAACAGATCTTACAGTGAAATGCTTACTTACAAGCGCTTAATCAACAATTGAGTTTTAAGAAAAAATAAGTGTTAAGTAAAAAATAGATAAGTAAAATAATGTAGGTAACAAATAATTCAAGAGCTGCAGTAAAATAACAGTAGAGAGACTATATACAGGGGGTACCGGTTAGTCGAGGTAATATGTACATGAATGTAGAGTTAGTGACTATGCATAGATAATAAACAGAGAGTAGCAGCAGCGTAAAAGAAGGGAGGTGGGGGGTGCAGCAATGCAAATAGTCTGGGTAGCCATTTGGTTAGCTGTTCAGGAGTCTTATAGCTTGGGGGTAGAAGCTGTTTAGAAGTCTTTTGGAACTAGACTTGGCGCTCCGGTACCGCTTACCGTGCGGTAGCAGAGAGAAGAGTCTATGACTAGGGTGGCTGAAGTCTTTGACAATTTTTAGGGTCTTCCTCTGACACCGCCTGGTATAGAGGTCCTGGATGGCAGGAAGCTTGGCCTCAGCGATGTACTGGGCCGTAGGCACTACCCTCTGTAGTGCCTTGCGGTCGGAGGCCGAGCAGTTGCCATACCAGGCAGTGATGCTCTCGATGGTGCAGCTGTAAAACATTTTGAGGTTATAAGGACCCATGCCAAATCTTTTCAGTCTCTTGAGGGGGAATAGGCTTTGCCGTGCCCTCTTCACGACTGTCTTGGTGTGTTTGGACCATGATAGTTTGTTGGTGATGTCGACACCAAGGAACTTGAAGCTCTCAACCTGCTCCACTTCAGCCCCGTCGATGAGAATGGGGGCGTTTTTGGTCCTCCTTTTCCTGTAGTCCATGATCATCTCCTTTGTCTTGATCACATTGAGGGAGAGGTTGTTGTCCTGGCACCACACCGCCAGGTCTCCGACGACCTCCCTATAGGCTGTCTCATCATTGTCGGTGATCAGGCTTAGCACTGTTGTCATAGGCAAACGTAATGATGGTGTTGGAGTCGTGCCTGGCCGTTCAGTCATGAGTGAACAGGGAGTACAGGAGGGGACTGAGCACGCACCCCTGAGGGGCCCCTGTGTTGAGGATCAGCGTGGCGGATGTGTTGTTACCTACCCTTACCACCTGATGGCGGCCCGTCAAGGATCCAGTTGCAGAGGGAGATGTTTAGCTCCAGGGTCCTTAGCTTAGTGATGAGCTTTGTGGGCACTATGGTGTTGAACGCTGAGCTGTAGTCAATGAATAGCATTCTCACATAGTTGAAGTCGGAAGTTTACATCCACTTAGGTTGTAGTCATTGCTTTTTCAACCACTCCAGAAATTTCTTGTTAACAAACTATAGTTTTGGCAAGTCGGTTAGGGCATCTACTTTGTGCATGACAAGTCATTTTACCAACAATTGTCTACAGACTGATTATTTCACTTACAATTCACTGTATCACAATTCCAGACGGTCAGAAGTTTACATACACTAAGTTGACTGTGCCTTTTAAACAGCTTGCTAAATTCCAGAAAATGATGTCATGGCTTTAGAAGCTTCTGATAGGCTAAGTGACATAATTTGAGTCAATTGGAGGTGTACCTGTGGATGTACTTCAAGGCCTACCTTCAAACTCAGTGCCTCTTTGCTTGACATCATGGGAAAATCTAAAAGAAATCAGCTAAGACCTCAGAAAATAATTTGTAGACCTCCACAAGTCTGGTTCATCCTTGGGAGCAATTTCCAAATGCCTGAAGGTACCAGGTTCTTCTGTACAAACAATAGTACGCAAGTATAAACACCATGGGACCACGCAGCCGTCATACCGCTCAGGAAGGAGACGCGTTCTGTCTCCTAGAGATGAACGTACTTTGGTGCGAAAAGTGCAAATCAATCCCAGAACAACAGCAAAGGACCTTGTGAAGATGCTGGAGGAAACCGGTACAAAAGTATCTATATCCACAGTTAAACGAGTCCTCGACTCGTTATCCACATAACCTGAAAGGCTGCTCAGCAAGGAAGAAGCCACTAATCGGTTTGCAACTGCACATGGGGACAAAGATCGTACTTTTTGGAGAAATGTCCTCTGGTCTAATGAAACAGAAATAGAACTGTTTGGTCATAATGACCATCGTTATGTTTGGAGGAAAAGGGGGGATGCTTGCAAGAAGAAGAACACCATCCCAACCTTGAAGCACGGGGGTGGCAGCATCATGTTATGGGGGTGCTTTTCTGCAGGAGGGACTGGTGCACTTCACAAAATAGATGGCATCATGAGGGGAAATTATGTGGATATATTGAAGCAACATCTCAAGACGACAGTCAGGAAGTTAATGCTTGTTCGCAAATGGGTCTTCCAAATGGACAATGACCCCAAGCATACTTCCAAAGTTGTGGCAAAATGGCTTAAGGACAACAAAGTCAAGGTATTGGAGTGGCCATCACAAAGCCCTGACYTCAATYCTATAGAAMATTTGTGGGCAGAACTGAAAAAGYGWGTGCGARCAAGGAGGCCTACAAACCTGACTCAGTTACACCAGCTCTGTCAGGAGGAATGGGCCAAAATTCACCCAACTTATTGTGGGAAGCTTGTGGAAGGCTACCCGAAGCGATTGACCCAAGTTAAACAATTTAAAGGCAATGCTACCAAATACTAATTGAGTGTATGTAAACTTCTGACCCACTGGGAATGTGATGAAAGAAATAAAAGCTGAAATAAATCACTCTCTCTACTTTTATTCTGACATTTCACAAATAAAGTGGTGATCCTAACTGACCAAAGGCAGGGAATATTTACTAGGATTAAATGTCAGGAATTGTGAAAAACTGAGTTTAAATGTATTTGGCTAAGGTGTATGTAAACTTCCGACTTCAAATGTAGGTGTTCCTTTTGTCCAGGTGTGAAAGAGCAGTGTGGAATGCAATAGAGATTGCATCATCTGTGGATCTGTTTGGGCGGTATGCAAATTGGAGTGGGTCTAGGGTTTCTGGGATAATGGTGTTGATGTGAGCCATGACCAGCCTTTCAAAGCACTTCATGGCTACTGATGTGAGTGCTACGGGTAGGTAGTCATTCATGCAGGTTACCTTGGTGTTCTTTGGCAAAGGGACTATGGTGGTTTGCTTGAAACATGTTGGTATTTCAGACTCAGACAGGGGCAGGTTGAAAATGTCAGTGAGGACACTTGCCATTTGGTCAGCGCGTGCTTAGTGTACACGTCTTGGTAATCCGTCCGGCCCTGCGGCCTTGTGAATGTTGACCTGTTTAAGGTCTTACTCACATCGGCTACGGAGAGCGTGATCACACAGTCTGGAACAGCTGATGCTCTCATGCATGTTTCAGTGTTACTTGCCTCGAATCGTGTCACTGGGCAGCTCGAGGCTGTGCTTCCCTTTTGTAGTCTGTAATAGTTTGCAAGCCATGCCACATCCGACGAGCATCGGAGCCGGCGTAATACGATTCGATCATAGTCCTGTATTGACGATTTGCCTGTTTGATGGTTTGTCGGAGGGCGTAGCGAGATTTCTTATAAGCTTCCGGATTAGAGTCCCGCTCCTTGAAAGCGACAGCTCTAGCCTTTAGCTCAGTGCGGATGTTGCCTATAGTCCATGGCTTCTGGTTGGGGTATGTACGTACAGCCACTGTGGGGACAACGTCATCGATGCACTTATTGATGAAGCCGGTGACTGAGGTGGTGTACTCCTCAATCCCATTGGATGAATCCTGGAACATATTCCAGTCTGTGCTAGCAAAACAGTCCTGTAGCTTAGTGTCATTTTAGCAGACTCTCTTATCCAGAGTGACTTAGCCATCTTAAAATGAACGCACTATGTGAGACAACCACATCACAGTCGCAGTAAGTACTATTTTTACCCTCAATAACAAAGTTATCATCTAAGTCGGTGCTAGTGGGTAGTGACTCTGTTGTCCTTGCATCATGGGGGATGCTGGTCCCACCGTCGGGGTGCCTGGACAGAGAAGAGTTTTGACTGTACATTAATGACCTGCCTGTTGCCCTGGGGACGTTAACAATTAATGACCTGCCTGTTGCCCTGGGTTAACATTAATGACCTGCCTGTTGCCCTGGGGTTAACATTAATGACCTGCCTGTTGCCCTGGGTTAACATTAATGACCTGCCTGTTGCCCTGGGGTTAACATTAATGACCTGCCTGTTGCCTGGGGTTAACATTAATGACCTGCCTGTTGCCCGGGGTTAACATTAATGACCTCCTGTTGCCCTGGGTTAACAAATGACCTGCCTGTTGCCCTGGGTTAACATTAATGACCTGCCTGTTGCCCTGGGGTTAACATTAATGACCTGCCTGTTGCCCTGGGGTTAACATTAATGACCTGCCTGTTGCCCTGGGGTTAACATTAATGAACTGCCTGTTGCCCTGGGGTTAACATTAATGACCTGCCTGTTGCCCTGGGGTTAACATTAATGACCTGCCTGTTGCCCTGGGTTAACATTAATGACCTGCCTGTTGCCCTGGGGTTAACATTAATGACCTGCCTGTTGCCCTGGGTTAACATACAGATGTCTGATGAATCTGTGTTTTCTTTGTGCAATAAATGGCATAACTTGATATCGTAATTTCTTCTTCTGTGGTCTCCTTCTAGACATGGATGAAGAGCCTTGCTCCTACAGGCCCTGTTGAACACTGTCAGTAAACCAGTGGTGAGTGTCTCTCTCTGTGTCTTGTCTTTCATATCATAGACTTTACATAACATAATATTTCAAATCAAGAGTTTATGACATGGGAAGGGTCGCAGATGTAATTGCAGGGTTGCTTAAATTCCTCTGCTTGGAGCTTCAACAATGTAGGTCACAGAGAAGTGAATGAAACAATATTACAAAATAATAAATAATGATAGTAATAATAATACTAAGTGAAATAATATAATAATACTGGAGGTGGTAGGCTGGGGGGGTGGTAGGATGGGGGGGTAGCTGACTGGGGGGTGGTAGGATGGGGGGTGGTAGGATGGGGGGGTAGCTGACTTGGGGGTGGTAGGATGGGGGGTGGGTAGGATGGGGGGTAGCTGACTGGGGGGTGGTAGGATGGGTGGTACTGACTGGGGGTGGTAGGATGGGGGTGGTAGGATGGGGGTAGCTGACTGGGGGGTAGGATGGAGTGGTAGCTGACTGGGGGGTGGTAGGATGGGGGTAGCTGACTGGGGGTGGTAGGATGGGGGGTACTGGATGGGGTGTAGGATGGGGTAGCTGACTGGGGGTGGGGAGGATGGTGGGGTAGATGGGGGGTAGCTGACTGGGGGTGGTAGGATGGGGGGGTAGCTGACTGGGGGTGGTAGGATGGGGGGTAGCTGACTGGGGGGTGGTAGCTGACTGGGGGGTGGTAGGATGGGGGGGGTGGCTGACTTGGGGGGGGGGGGGGGTAGGATGGGGGTAGCTGACTGGGGGATGGAAGGATGGGGGGGTAGCTGACTGGGGGGTGGTAGGATGGGGGGGTAGCTGACTTGGGGTGGTAGGATGGGAGGGGGGGTAGCGACTTGAGGGTGGTAGGATGGGGGGGGGGGTAGCTGACTTGAGGGGTGTAGGATGGGGGTGTAGCTGACTTGGGGGTGGTAGGAGGGGGGGGTAGGATGGGGGGGGTAGCTGACTGGGGGGGTAGGATGGGGGGTAGCGACTGGGGGGGTGGTAGGATGGGGGGTAGCTGACTGGGGGCTGGTAGGATGGGGGGGTAGCTGAATAAAGGAGACTGCCATAGTGCCTTGGGGAACAGGGTCTCTTATCAGCTTCCAACATCTGTCTAAAGTGATGGGCTCTTCACAAAACCTCTTCAGGCGTCATTGAGACCTCCCTGTCTATTCTGTGGCCCCGTCTCAAAATGAACCCTATTCCCTACATCGTGCCCTACTTTTGACCAACACCCCACACACCAAAAAAAACACAAATAAAAAAAGCCTCTCCCCATCTCCTCTCTCTCTCTCTTCTCTCTCTCTCTCTCTCTCTTCTCTCTCTCTCTTTCTCTTTCTCTCTCTCTCTCTCTCTCTCTCTCTAAACTCTCCCCATCTCTCTCTCTCTCTAAACCTCTCCCCATCTCTCTCTCTCTAACCTCTCCCATCTCTCTCTCTCTAAATCTCTCCCCATCTCGCTCCTTCTGGCGACAGAACGGATGAGTGATTACCTACAGAACAGAGCTATGGAGGAGGCATTGTGCAAACAGAGGAGGCATTGGCTGCAGGACAGAGGAGGCATTGGCTGCAGGACAGAGAGCATTGGCGCAGGGCAGGAGGCATTGGCTGCAGGGCAGAGGAGGCATTGGCTGCAGGGCAGAGGAGGCATTGGCTGCAGGCAGAGGAGCATTGGCTACAGGGCAGAGAGCATTGGCTACAGGGCAGAGGAGGCATTGGCTGCAGGGCAGAGGAGGCATTGGCTGCAGGGCAGAGGAGGCATTGGCTACAGGGCAGAGGAGGCATTGGCTACAGGGCAGAGGAGGCATTGGCTACAGGGCAGAGAGGCATTGGCTACAGGGCAGAGGAGGCATTGGCTACAGGGCAGAGGAGGCATTGGCTACAGGGCAGAGGAGGCATTGGCTACAGGGCAGAGAGGCATTGCTACAGGGCAGAGGAGGCATTGGCTACAGGGCAGAGGAGGCATTGGCTACAGGGCAGAGGAGGCATTGGCTACAGGGCAGAGGAGCAGGAGGGCATTGGCTACAGGGCAGAGGAGGCATTGGCTACAGGGCAGAGGAGGCATTGGCTACAGGCAGAGGAGGCATTGGCTACAGGGCAGAGGAGGCATTGCCTACAGGGCAGAGGAGGTATGGAGGGACGTAATGCTATTGATGTCTGATCGATGAGGAAATAAATGGTGTTGTGTTGGATTACGAGTAGAGATTTTACGCTAATATTGGAGTCAATGAGTAGGCCTGGCTCTACTATCCGGACTATCTACTAGCCCTACTATCTCTACTAGCCCTACTATCTACTAGCCCTACTATCTCTACTAGCCCTACTATCTCTACTGGCCCTACTATCTCTACTAGCCCACTATCTCTACTAGCCCTACTATCTACTATCCTACTAGCCCCACTATCTCTACTAGCCCTACTATCTCTACTAGCCCCACTACCCTACTAGCCCCACTATCTCTACTAGCCCTACTATCTACTATCTCTACCAGGCTACTATCTCTACTAGCCCTACTATCTCTACTAGCCCACTATCTCTACTAGCCCTACTATCTCTACTAGCCCTACTATCTCTACTAAGCCCTACTATCTCTACCAACCCTACTATCTCTACTAGCCCTACTATCTCTACTAAGCCCTACTATCTCTACTTCTCTACTGCCCTTACTATCTCTACTAGCCCTACTATCTCTACTAGCCCTACTATCTCTACTGCCCACTATCTCTACTAGCCCTACTATCCCTACTAGCCCCACTATCTCTTACTACCCTACTAGCCCTACTATCTCTACCGCCCTACTATCTCTACTAGCCCTACTATCTCTACTGCCCTACTATCTCTACTAGCCCTACTATCTTCTACTGGCCCTACTATCTCTACTCTCTACCCCCTACTATCTCTTTACTGCCCTACTATCTCTACTGCCCTACTATCTCTACTGCCCTACTATCTCTACCGCCCTACATCTCTACCGCCCTACTATCTCTACTGGCCCTACTATCGGCTACTAGCCCTACTATCGCTACTAGCCCTACTCTCTCTACCAACCCTACTATCTCTACTCTCTACCAACCCTACTATCTCTACCAACCCTACTATCTCTACTGGCCCTACTATCTCTACTAGCCCTTCTATCGCTACTAGCCCTACTATCTACCAACCCTACTCTCTCTACTAGCCCTACTATCGCTACTAGCCCTACTATCTATACCAACCCTACTCTCTCTACCAACCCTTCTATCTCTACTCTCTACCAACCCTACTATCTCTACCAACCCTACTATCTCTACCAGCCCTACTATCTCTACCCGCCCTACTATCTCTACCAGCCCTACTGTCTCTACTAGCCCTACTATCTATACCAACCCTACTCTCTCTACCAACCCTACTATCTCTACTCTCTACCAACCCTACTATCTACTAGCCCTACTATCTCTACCAACCCTACTATCTCTACTCTCTACCAACCCTACTATCTACTAGCCCTACTATCTCTACCAACCCTACTATCTACTAGCCCTACTATCTCTACCAACCCTACTATCTCTACCAACCCTACTATCTCTACCAACCCTACTATCTCTACCAACCCTACTGTCTCTACTAGCCCTACTATCTCTACCAACCCTACTGTCTCTACTAGCCCTACTAGCTCTACTTTGTACTCCCTGACCAAGGCTATGCAGAAAATATTGAATATGTCATACCAATAAATGGTTTTGAATTATATGAAGAGGTCCTTAGTTCTCTTTGTTTTGCTGTTGGTGGTTGCTGTGGATTTGCTCTGTAAAAGAGTTTAATGCAGTAGAGTTTCACCCTTTCCTTTTGTTTTAATCAGTTTGCTGAGAATCTGTTCATTTTTTCTTCTAACGGACTTACGCTAATTAGTAGTGTGCAACAGATACATGTTTCTCTCGTCCTGAACCTCCGCTGATTCCGTCTTGTGTAACCCTCCAGGTGACAGACATCCAGGCCAGAGGGGCAGTGTTGAGCTGGGTGGCCCCCAGCAGGGCAGAGGGAGAGGGGGTCAGCCCCTCCCTGGAGCCTCTCAGTTACGATGTGTCCATCTCCTACAGCGGCAAGGACGGGAAGTACACCAGCATGTACAGGTAGGGATGGACGTGTGGCTGCGTGTTTGTGCGTCACCCTTGGCTATCCTGCATGCCAATGGACTGTGGTTCCCTACTGAAATGAACCCAACATAATGTGTACTAAATGTCTCCTCTGTTTTCTCTGATGGTGGTTGTGTCTCTCCTCTCCTGTTCCAGTGGTGAACAACTAAGTGTAACTTTAGAAGACCTGAGGCCAGCAACAGACTACCACGTCAGGTTGGTACAACTACTGTTCAGGGCCCCTCTGTGTGCTCTAATCAACCATACAGCTGTCTGTGTGCTCTAATCAACCATACAGCTGTCTGTGTGCTCTAATCAACCATACAGCTGTCTGTCTGTGTGCTCTAATCAACCATACAGCTGTCTGTGTGCTCTAATCAACCATACAGCTGTCTCTGTGTGCTCTAATCAACCATACAGCTGGTCTCTGTGTGCTCTAATCAACCATACAGCTGTCTGTGTGCTCTAATCAACCATACAGCTCTCTGTGGGCTCTAATCAACCATACACGCTGTCTCTCGTGTGCTCTAATCAACCATACAGCTGTCTTGTGTGCTCTAATCAACATACAGCTGCTGTGTGCTCTAATCAACCATACACAGCTGTCTGTGTGCTCTAATCAACCATACAGCTGTCTGTGTGCTCTAATCAACCATACAGCTGTCTGTCTGTGTGCTCTATCAACCATACAGCTGTCTGTCTGTGTCTCTAATCAACCATACAGCTGTCTGTGTGCTCTAATCAACCATACAGCTGTCTGTGTGCTCTAATCAACCATACAGCTGTCTGTGTGCTCTAATCAACCATACAGCTGTGTGTGCTCTACAACCATACAGCTGTCTGTGTGCTCTAATAACCATACAGCTGCTGTCTGTGTGCTCTATCAACCATACAGCTGTCTGTCTGTGTGCTCTAATCAACCATACAGCTGTCTGTGTGTGCTCTAATCAACCAATACAGCTGTGTGTGCTCTAATCAACCATACAGCTGCCCTGTGTGCTCTAATCAACCATACAGCTGTCCCTGTGTGCTCTAATCAACCATACAGCTGTCTGTCTGTGTGCTCTAATCAACCATACAGCTGTCTGTCTGTGTGCTCTAATCAACCATACAGCTGTCTGTCTGTGTGCTCTAATCAACCATACAGCTGTCTGTTCAAAATGTCTCTTGTCAAAAGTAGTGCACTCTGTCTCTCTTTCCAGGGTCCGGCTGTGTGTACAGGGCAGTGTTTACGCGGCAGTCCGTCGGAGGCAGTAGCCTTCACCACTCGGAGCTGCGAACCAGACCCCCCCTGCCCCCCAGAAAGGCCAGTGGCCCAAGAGCAGCACCCTTGTCCTCCAGTGGAAGTACTGTAGCTGTTGTAGAGCCTATTCATGCTTTTTACCTCGCAGCCCGTTGAAAAAACAATATGCTGTACCTGTTGTGGTTTCAACAGCTCGGTGGATGCTAGCTACCAGCCCATTAAAAAAACAATATGCTGTACCTGTTGTGGTTTCAACAGCTCGGTGGATGCTAGCTACCAGCCCATTAAAAAAACAATATGCTGTACCTGTTGTGGGTTCAACAGCACAGTGGATGCTAGCTACCAGCCCATTAAAAAAACAATATGTTGTAACTGTTGTGGGTTCAACAGCTCAGTGGATGCTAGCCAACAGCCCATTGAAAAAACAATATGTTGTAACTGTTGTGGTTTCAACAGCTCAGTGGATGCTAGCTACCAGCCCATTAAAAAACAATATGTGTAACTGTTGTGGGTTCAACAGCTCAGTGGATGCTAGCTACCAGCCCATTGAAAAAACACATATGTTGTAACTATTGTGGGTTCAACAGCTCAGTGGATGCTAGCTACCAGCCCATTGAAAAAACATATGTTGTAACTGTTGTGGTTTCAACAGCTCAGTGGATGCTAGCTACCAGCCCATTAAAAAAAACAATATGTTGTAACTGTTGTGGTTTCAACAGCTCAGTGGATGCTAGCTACAGCCATTGAAAAAACAATATGTTGTAACTGTTTGGTTTCAACAGCACAGTGGATGCTAGCTACCAGCCCATTTGAAAAAACAATATGTGTGTAACTGTTGTGTTTCAACAGCTCAGTGGATGCTAGCTACCAGCCATAAAAAAACAATATGCTGTAACTGTTGTGGGTTCAACAGCTCAGTGGATGCTAGCTACCAGCCCATTTAAAAAACAATATGTTGTAACTGTTTGTTTCAACAGCTCAGTGGATGCTAGCTACCAGCCATTAAAAAACAATATGTTGTAACGTTTGTGGTTTCAACAGCTCAGTGGATGCTAGCTACCAGCCCATTAAAAAAACATATGCTGTAACTGTTGTGGTTCAACAGCTCAGTGGATGCTAGCTACCAGCCCATTGAAAAAAACAATATGCTGTAACTGTTGTGGTTTCAACAGCTCAGTGGATGCTAGCTACCAGCCCATTGAAAAAACAAATATGTTGTAACTGTTGTGGGTTCAACAGCTCAGTGGATGCTAGCTACCAGCCCATTGAAAAAAAACAATATGTTGTAACTGTTGTGGTTTCAACAGCTCAGTGGATGCTAGCTACCAGCCCATTAAAAAACAATATGCTGTAACTGTTGTGGTTTCAACAGCTCAGTGGATGCTAGCTACCAGCCCATTGAAAAAAACAATATGTTGTACTGTTTGGGTTCAACAGCTCAGTGGATGCTAGCTACCAGCCCATTAAAAAAAACAATATGCTGTAACTGTTGTGGTTTCAACAGCTCAGTGGATGCTAGCTACCAGCCCATTAAAAAAACAATATGCTGTAACTGTTGTGGTTTCAACAGCTCAGTGGATGCTAGCTACCAGCCCATTAAAAAAACAATATGCTGTAACTGTGTTGGTTTCAACAGCTCAGTGGATGCTAGCTACCAGCCCATTGAAAAAACAATATGTGTGTAACTGTTGTGGTTTCAACAGCTCAGTGGATGCTAGCTACCAGCCCATTAAAAAAACAATATGTTGTAACTGTTGTGGTTTCAACAGCTCAGTGGATGCAGCTTACCAGCCCATTAAAAAACAATATGTTGTAACTGTTGTTGGTTTCAACAGCTCAGTGGATGCTAGCTACCAGCCCATTTAAAAAACAATATGTGTAATGTTGTGGTTTCAACAGCCAGTGGATGCTAGCTACCAGCCATTGAAAAAACAATATGTTGTAACGGTTGTGGTTCAAACAGCTCAGTGGATGCTAGCTACCAGCCATTGAAAAAACAATATGCTGTAACTGTTGTGGTTCAACAGCTCAGTGGATGCTAGCTACCACCCCATTGAAAAAACAATATGTTGTAACTGTTGTGGTTTCAACAGCTCAGTGGATGCTAGCTACCAGCCCATTAAAAAAACAATATGTTGTAACTGTGTGGTTTCAACAGTCAGTGATGCTAGCTACCAGCCCATTGAAAAAACAATATGTTGTAACTGTTGTGGTTTCAACAGCTCAGTGGATGCTAGCTACCAGCCCATTGAAAAAACAATATGTTGTAACTGTTGTGGGTTCAACAGCTCAGTGGATGCTAGCTACCAGCCCATTAAAAAAACAATATGTTGTAACTGTTGTGGTTTCAACAGCTCAGTGGATGCTAGCTACCAGCCCCATTGAAAAAACAATATGTTTAACTGTTGTGGTTCAACAGCGCAGTGGATGCTAGCTACCAGCCCATTAAAAAAACAATATGTTGTAACGGTTGTGGGTTCAACAGCTCAGTGGATGCTAGCTACCAGCCCTATAAAAACAATATGTTGTAACTGTTTGGTTTCAACAGCTCAGGGATAGCTAGCTACCAGCCCATTAAAAAACATATGTTGTAACTGTTGTGGGTTCAACAGCTCAGTGGATGCTAGCTACCAGCCCATTGAAAAAACAATATGTTGTAACTTTGTGGATTCAACAGCTCATGGATGCTAGCTACCAGCCCATTGAAAAAACAATATGTTTGTAACTGTTGTGGTTTCAACAGCTCAGGGATGCTAGCTACCAGCCCATTAAAAAAACAATATGTTGTAACTGTTTGTTTTCAACAGCTCAGTGGATGCTAGCTACCAGCCCATTAAAAAAACAATATGTTGTAACTGTTGTGGTTTTCACAGCTCAGTGGATGCTTACTACCAGCCCATTAAAAACACAATATGTTGTAACTGTTGTGGGTTCAACAGCTCATGGATGCTAGCTACCAGCCCATTAAAAAAACAATATGTTGTAACTGTTGTGTTTCAACAGCTCAGTGATGCTAGCTACCAGCCCATTAAAAAAACAATATGCTGTAACTGTTGTGTTTCAACAGCTCAGTGGATGCTAGCTACCAGCCCATAAAAACAATATGCTGTAACTGTTGTGGTTTCAACAGCGCAGTGGATGCTAGCTACCAGCCCATTAAAAAAACAATATGCTGTAACTGTTGTGGTTTCAACAGCGCAGTGGATGCTAGCTACCAGCCCAGCTCAAAAAAATGTGCATTTGTTTTGTATGTTATTGTGTACTTTGTCTGATTCCTGTTAGTTTGGCCATTGTGTTTACCACTGGGCCTGGAATGAATGGGATGTTATTGAGCGTAATCAAGATGTCTTCCTTTCACAGGCCCCATGTGACAACGGCTCCAAAATCCAAAACTACACGCTCCAGTGGGACGAGGGGAAGGGGACCGGGGGGTATGAGCAGTGTTACTATGGACCCCAGAAGCAGTATCGGGTCACCAAGCTCTCTCCAGCTTCAAGATACTCCTTCCGCCTCGCAGCCAAAAACGACATGGGTGTAAGGTACGTGGCTAACTCAACGCTATTTTCTCCTGGACACAGTGATGACAGCCACATGCTGTCTCTACGGGCCAAATACTGTCTCTACGGGCCAAATACTGTCTCTACGGGCCAAATACTGTCTCTACGGGCCAAATACTGTCTCTACGGGCCAAATTTACGGTCGACCGGGCCACATTGCCGTCTCTACGGGCCACATGCCGTCTCTGACGGGCCCACCATTGGTGCCGCCTCTGCGGGCCACATGCCGCCTCTGCGGGCCACATGCCGCCTGCGGGCCACATGCCGCCTCTGCGGGCCACATGCCGCCTCTACGGGCCACATGCCGCCTCTGCGGGCCACAATGCCGCCTCTGCGGGCCACAATGCCGTCTCTGCGGGCCACAATGCCGTCTCTACGGGCCACATGCCGCCTCTGCGGGCCACATGCCGTCTCTGCGGGCCACATGCCGTCTCTACGGGCCACATGCCGTCTCTGCGGGCCACATGCCGCTCTACGGGCCACATGCCGCCTCTGCGGGCCACATGCCGCCTCTGCGGGCCACATGCCGCCTCTGCGGGCCACATGCCGCCTCTGCGGCCACATGCCGCCTCTACGGGCCACATGCCGCCTCTGCGGGCCACAATGACGTTCTCTACGGGCCACATGCCGTCTCTACGGGCCACATGCCGCCTCTGCGGGGCCACATGCCGTCTCTGCGGCCACATGCCGTCTCTGCGGGCACATGCCGCCTCTGCGGGCCACATGCCGTCTCTGCGGGCCACCATGCCGCCTCTGCGGGCCACATGCCGCCTCTGCGGGCCACATGCCGCCTCTGCGGCCACATGCCGCCTCTGCGGGCCACATGCCGCCTCTGCGGGCCACATCCTGCGGGCACATGCCGTCTCTGCGGCCACATGCGTCTGCGCACATGCCGCCTCTGCGGGCCACAATGCCGCTCTTACGGGCCACATGACGTCTCTACGGCAGTCTCCGGGTAGTCTCTCCTTGGCTTGTTTTGTTAACGGCCCTGTAATATTTAGATTGTAGTACTTTCTGTTTTGAGTCTACATTTCAGTTCTGTGCACAACACAGAACTGTTAGTCTTTCATTTACTCTCCCTACCTGTCCTCCTCTCTCCTCCCCTCTCCTCTCCTCCCCTTTCCTTCTCTCTCTCCTTCTCTCTCCTCCCTCTCCTCTCTCCTCCCCTCTCTCTCTCTCCCTTCTCCTCTCCCCTCTCTCCTCCCCTCTCTTCCGCTCCCTCTCTCCTCCCTCCCTCTCTTCCAAACGACTCTCACCCCCCCTCTTTTGTGTTTTCCTCCTCTCTGTTAGTGAGTTCTCTGAGACAGTGGAACCTGTATACCTCGTGCAGCGTACCCTCCCCCCCCTCCCTCCAGAGCTGGTGAAGGGCAGGGGTGACCTGGTTGTGTCTGACCTGGCAGAGACCCTCCACTTCCCCCAAGGAGGATGACATCTTCTACAGCCTGGAGATGGATGAGGACGAGGTACGGGTCAGCACATGACATTACATACTGATGAGAGACGAGGTACTGTCGGTCAGTCACATGACATTACATACTTGATGAGGACGAGGTACGGGTCAGTCATATGACATTACATACTGATGAGGACGAGGTACGGGTCAGTCAGTCAGTCATGTGACATTACATACTGATGAGGATGAGGTAGCGGGTCAGTCATATGACATTACATACTGATGAGGACGAGGTACGGGTCAGTCACATGACATTACATATTGATGAGGACGAGGTACTGGTCGGTCAGTCACATGACATTACATACTGATGAGGACGAGGTACGGGTCAGTCAGTCATATGACATTATCATACTGATGAGGACGAGGTACGGGTCAGTCATATGACATTACATACTTGATGAGGACGAGGTACGGGTCAGCAGTCAGCCATGTGACATTACTATCTGATGAGGACGATGGTACGGTCCAGTCATGTGACATTACATAACTGATGAGGACGATGTACGGGTCAGTCATGTTGACATTACATACTGATGAGGCATGAGGTTACGGGTCAGTCATATGACATACAACTGATGAGGACGATGTACGGGTCAGTCATATGACATTAAATATGATGAGGACGAGTACGGGTCAGTCATGTGACATTACAATACTATGAGGATGAGGGTACGGGTCAGTCATATGACATTACATACTGATGAGGACGAGGTATGGGTCAGTCACATGACATTACATACTGAATGAGGAGACGAGGTACTGGTCGGTCAGTCACATGACATTACATACTGATGAGGACGAGGTACGGGTCAGTCATATGACATTACATACTGATGAGGACGAGGTACGGGTCAGTCAGTCAGTCATGTGACATTACATACTGATGAGGATGAGGTATCGTCATCATATGACATTACATACTGATAGGACGAGGTACGGGTCAGTCACATGAACATTACATATTGATGAGGACGAGGTACTGGTCGGTCAGTCACATGACATTACATACTGATGAGGACGAGTAGGGTCAGTCATCATATTACATTACATACTGATAGGACGAGGTACGGGTCAGTCATATGACATTACATACTGATGAGGACGAGTACGGGTCAGTCAGTCACCATGTGACATTACATACTGATGAGGACGAGGTACGGGTCAGTCATGTGACATTACATACTGATGAGGACGATGTACGGGTCAGTCATGTGACATTACATACTGATGAGGATGAGGTACGGGTCAGTCATATGACATTACATACTGATGAGGACGAGGTACGGGTCAGTCATATGACATTAAATACTGATGAGGACATGTACGGGTCAGTCAGTCATATGACATTACATACTGATGAGGACGAGGTACGGGTCAGTCATATGACATTAACATACTGATGAGGACGAGGTACGCGGTCAGTCAGTCAGCCATGTGACATTACATACTGATGAGGACGAGGTACGGGTAGTCATGTGACATTACATACTGATGAGGACGATGTACGGGTCAGTCATGTGACATTACATACTGATGAGGATGAGGTACGGGTCAGTCATATGACATTACATACTGATGAGGATGAGGTACGGGTCAGTCATATGACATTACATACTGATGAGACGAGGTACGGGTCAGTCATATGACATTAAATACTATTGAGGACGATGTACGGGTCAGTCAGTCATATGACATTACATACTGATGAGGACGATGTACGGGTCAGTCAGTCATATGACATTACATACTGATGAGGACGAGGTACGGGTCAGTCAGTTATATGACATTACATACTGATGAGGACGAGGTACGGGTCGGTCATTACATACATTACTTCATGTGGACGAGGTACGGGTCGATCTATGACATACATACTGATGAAGACGAGGTACGGTCAGTCATATGACATTACATACTGATGAGGACGAGGTACGGGTCAGTCATATGACATTACATACTGATGAGGACGAGGTACGGGTCGGTCATATGACATTACATTACTGATGAGGACGAGGTACGGGTCGATCATATGACATTACATACTGATGAGGACGAGGTACGGGTCAGTCAGTTATATGACATTACATACTGATGAGGACGAGGTACGGGTCAGTCAGTTATATGACATTACAACTGATGAGGACGAGGTACGGGTCAGTCATATGACATTACATACTGATGAGGACGAGGTACGGGTCGATCATATGAACATTACAATACTGATGAGGACGAGGTACCAGTCAGTCAGTCATATGACATGAAATACTGATGAGGACGAGGTACGGGTCGATCATATGAACATTACATACTGATGAGGACGAGGTACGGGTCGATCATATGACATTACATACTGATGAGGACGAGGTACGGGTCAGTCATATGACATTACAACTGATGAGACGATTACGGGTCAGTCATATGACATTACAACTGATGAGGACGAGGTACGGGTCGATCATATGACATTACATACTGATAGACGAGGTACGGGTCAGTCATATGCATTACATACTGATGAGGACGGGTACGGGTCGGTCAGTCAGTCATCATATGACATCAGCTAACATTACCCTAAACCTTGAAGTTGTACTGCCATAAAGAGACATGGCTGAATTCTATTCTTGTCCCTTTAAATGTTTTCTCTCTCTTAAAAACTGTGTGTATCAGACAGTGTTTGTATTTTAAGATGGACTCTGTTTGTGCTCAGCTGGTCTTGTCCCCCTCTGTGTCCTCAGGGTTATGGCTTCCAACCCAGCTATGATGGTGATGAGCTATCCTGCACTGTCAAGAACCTGCACAGGAAGTACAAGTACAAGTTCAGGTAAGTCACTCTGGGGCCAGACAGTCTATAGAGTCATACAACTAATACAGTCTATAGATTCATGCAGCTAATACAGTAATAGTCTATAGTCATACAGCTAATACAGTTAATAGTCTATTAGTCAACAAACTAAAGTCTATAGAGTCATACAGCTAATACTGTGATCCAGTCTATAGTCGTTACACCCGATCCAGTTTATAGATTCCATGACAGCTAATACTGTCTGTAGTCAACTAATACAGTCTAGTAATACAACTAATACAGTCTAATACAACTAATACAGTTAGTCAAACAACTAATACAGTCTAATACAAACTAATACAGTCTTATAGTCAAACTAACTAAATACAGTCTAGTCAAACAACTAATACAGTCTTAGTCAAACAACTAATACAGTCTAGTCAAACAACTAATACAGTCTATAGTCAACAACTAAACAGCTAGTCAAACAACTAATACATCATACACAATACAGTCTATAAACAACTAATACAGTCTAGTCAAACAACTAATACAGTCGTCAATCAACTAATACAGTCTAGTCAAACAACTAATACAGTCTAAGTCAAACAACTAATACAGTCTAGTCAAACAACTAATACAGTCTAGTCAAACAACTAATACAGTCTAGTCAAACAAACTAAACAGTCTAGTCAAACAACTATACAGTCTAGTCAAACAACTAATACAGTTCATAGTCAAACAACTATACAGTCTATAGTCAAACAACTAATACAGTCTAGTCAAACAACTAATACTGTCTATAGCAAACAACTAATACATCTAGTCAAACAACTAATACAGTCTAGTCAAACAACTAATAGTCTATAGTCAAACAACTAATACAGTCTATAGTCAAACAACTAATACAGTCTAGTCAAACAACTAATACAGTCTAGTCAAACAACTAATACAGTCTAGTCAAACAACTAATACAGTCTAGTCAAACAAACTAATACAGTCTAGTCAAACAACTAATACAGTCTAGTCAAAACAACTAATACAGTCTAGTCAAACAACTAATACAGTCTAGTCAAAACAACTAATACAGTCTATAGTCAAACAACTAATACAGTCTATAGTCAAACAACTAATACGTCTATAGTCAAACAACTAATACAGTCTAGTCAAACAACTAATACTGTCTATAGTCAAACAACTAATACAGGCTATAGTCAAACAACTAATACAGTCTATAGTCAAACAAACTAATACAGTCTAGTCAAACAACTAATACAGTCTAGTCAAACAAACTAATACAGTCTAGTCAAACAACAATAACAGTCTAGTCAAACAACTAATACAGTCTGTCAAACAACTAATACACTAGTCAAACAACTAATACATTCTAGTCAAACAACTAATACAGTCTTAGTCAAACAACTAATACAGTCTAGTCAAACAACTATACAGTCTAATACAACTAATACAGTCTAGTCAAACAACTAATACAGTCTAGTCAACAAACTAATACAGTCTAGTCAAACAACTAATACAGTCTAGTCAAACAACTAATACAGTCTAGTCAAAAACAACTAATACACTTATAGTCAAACAACTAATACAGTCTATAGTCAAACAACTAATACAGTCTAGTCAAACAACTAATACAGTCTGTCAAACAACTAATACAGTCTAGTCAAACAACTAATGCTGTCTATAGTCAAAACAACTAATACAGTCTAGTCAAACAACTAATACAGTCTAATACAAACTAATACAGTCTAGTCAAACAACTAATACAGTCTAGTCAAACAACTAATACACTAGTTCAAACAACTAATACGTCTAGTCAAACAACTAATACAGTCTAGTCAAACAACTAATACAGTCTATAGTCAAACAAACTAATGCAGTCTAGTAATACAACTAATACAGTCTAGTCAAACAACTAATACAGTCTATAGTCAAACAACTAAACAGTCTATAGTCAAACAACTAATACAGTCTAGCAAACAACTAATGCGTCTATAGTCAAACAACTAATACAGTCTAGTCAAACAACTAATACAGTCTAGTCAAACAACTATACAGTCTTAGTCAACAATACTAATCTAGTCAAACACAATACAGTCTAGTCAAACAACTAATACAGTCTATAGTCAAACAACAATACTGTCTAGTCAAACTAATACAGTCTAGTCAAACAACTAATACAGTCTAGTAATACAATCTATGGAGTCATACTGAGAGCGAGATAAAAAGACAGAAGTGAGTGAGGGTAAGAGGAGAGAGACGGAGAGAAACGGGGGGGAAGATGCCGAGAGAGGAGAGAACGGAGAGAACAGGGGGGAAGATGTCGAGACAGAGAGAGGAACCAAAGAGAGAGGGAGAGAAACGGGGAAGATGCCGAGACAGAGTGGAGGAGAAAACAGGGGGGAAGATGTCGAGACAGAGTGGGAGAGAAACAGGGGGAAGATGTCGAGACAGAGAGAGGAACCAAAGAAGAGGGAGAGGAAACAGGGGGAAGATGTCGAGACAGAGAGAGGAACCAAAGAGAGAGGGAGAGAAACAGGGGGAAGATGTCGAGACAGAGAGAGGAACCAAAGAGAGAGGGAGGAAAGAAACAGGGGGGAAGATGCGCAGAACAGAGTGGGAGAGAAACAGGGGGGAAGACGTCGAGCCAGAGAGGAACCAAAGAGAGAGGAGAGAAACAGGGGGGCGAAAGACTCGAGACAGAGAGGGAGAGAAACAGGGGGGGAAGATGTCGAGCCAGAGAGAGGAACCAAAGAGAGAGGGAGAGAAACAGGGGGGAAGACGTCGAGCCAGAGAGAGGAACCAAAGAGAGTGGGAGAGAAACAGGGGGGAAGATGCCGAGACAGAGTGGGAGAGAAGTAGAGCCCTGTGGTGTGTCTGATCCACTGCTGTTTGATCTTCAGGGTTAATTAGACTAGGGATCAGTGTCTTCCTGTCTCGGGGAGGAGGAGGGGTATGACGAGGAGAGGAGGGCGATTGGCACACAGCGGTCTATGACTCATATGACTGCAGGGATCTAATGGTATTAGTCTAGTCTCCCCTCCCACTGCAGTGTTTCCCAAATGGCACCCTATTCCCTATATAGTGCACCCTATTCCCTATATAGTGCATTACTATTGGTCAGAGCACTATGGGCCTTGGTCTAAAGTAGTGTACTATTTAAGGGAAATGGTTCCATTTGGGACAGATGATGACTCTCAGGGTAACAGGACCTGTCCACAACCCCACACACCGGTAGACCAATCAGTGGCTAATTAGGTAAGCATTGTGGGAAATGGTAAACTGGCCTTTTATTGTGAACTCGGACTGGAAGGGGTCAAGCAGCCCATTTTGGAGCCGAGCAAATGTTTTCTCACGATGCAAAAAGGGGATTGATGTAAATCTAGTTTAAAATCATCGTGGTCTAAATACAGGCTGATTTGAATCACTTTTCGGTACACTATTCCCTCCCTCCCTCCCTCTGTCTCTCTGCTCCCAACTCTCTCTCTCTTTTTCTCTCTCTCTTTCTCTCTCTGTCCGTTCAGTTCGAAGGGCTTCATTGGCATGGGAAACTTGTTTTACATTTCCTAGTTCAATTGAAATTAACAAAAGTGAGAAGACGCAAAATAACATCACCAAAAAACGATTTGAATTTAACAGTAAATTATTATACACAAAATCAGAGTGACAGCAATGTGCAAAATAATGTTTGATTTGTTTAGAAATTCTTTGGTCTTTGTGATCTGTGTGAAATATCCATCTTATATGGTCATACATTTGGCAGGAAGTTAGGAAAGTGCAGCTCAGTTCCCACCTCATTTGGTGGACAGTGTTGCACATAGGCAGACCTGGCTCTCGAGAGAAAGACAAGCTATGGTCGCCTCTTTCAATAGCAAGTCTATGCTCACGGAGGAGTCTGCACAAGTATTTTCTTCATTTTGGTTCAGTCACAGTAGTCAGGTATTCTGCCACCGTGTACTCTCTGTTTAGGGCCAAATATCATTCAAATTTGCACTGTTTTTTTGGGGTTGGTTCTTTCCTGTGTCAAATAGTTACCTTTTTGCTTTCTCATGATTTGGTTGGGTCTAATTGTGTTGCTGTCCTGGAGCTCTGTGGGGTCTGTTTGTGAACAGAGCCCCAGGACCAGCTGGCTGAGAGTTCTCTTCTCTAGGTTCATCTCTCTGTAGGTGATGGTCTTGTGGTGGAGTGTGTGAGAATCGCTTCTTTTTAGGTGTTTGTAGAATTGAACGTCTCTTTTCTGGATTTTGATAACTAGCGGTTAAAGTCTTAATTGTGCTCTGCCTGTATTGTTTTGGGTTTTTGTATTCTACATTTAAAGTGTATTTTAGCAGAATTCTGCATGGGGTCTCGGTTGGGTTGTTTGATTCATCTTCTTGGTTGGTGAGCGGACCTCAGACCTCACGACCGTGGAGAACAACGGGTTCTATTACTGATTCAAGTATTTTTAGACAGATCCTAATTGGGATGTCGAGTTTTTTATGTTTTTTTTTTGATGGCGTTGAATTTGCCTTGTCTCAGATCGTTCACAGCCTTGTGGAAGTTACCAGTGGTGTTGATGTTTAGGCTGAGGTAGATATAATTATTTGTGTATTCAAGGGCAACGGTGTCTAGATATAATTTGTATTTTTGTCCTGGCTACTGTTGTCCTGGCTACTGTTGTCCTGGCTTCTGTGCATAATCTGTGCAGAAGATCTAGGTGCTGCTGTAAACCCTCCTTGGTTGGGGACCGAAGCACCAGATCATCAGCAAACAGTAGACGTTTGATTTCCAATAGGGTGAGGCCGGGTGCTGCCAATTCATTGATATACACTGAGTATACAAAACATATAGAACACCTGCTCTTTCCAGGTGAACCCAGGTGGAAGGTATGATCCTTTATTGATGTCACTTGTTAAATCGCAATTCAATATTAGGAAAGTGTTCGTCATGTTTGGTATACTCAGTGTTTTTTGTTGAAGAGGGTAGGGCTCAAACTGCATCCCTGTCTCTCCCCACGGCCCTGAGGAAAGAAATCTGTGTGTTTATTGCCAATTTTAACCAAACACTTGTTGTTTGTGTACATTTATTTTATCATGTCATATCCGCTTTTCATCCATTTGTATAGCAGACCTTCATGCCAAATTGAGTCAAAAGTTGTTGTTTTATATCAACAAAGCATGAGAAGATGTTTTGTTTTTGTCAGTAAGGGTGTGCAGGGTGTATACGTGGTCTGTCGTACGGTATTTTGGTAGGTAGCAAATTTGCTCAGGACATTGTTTTCACTGAGGAAATGTTGGAGTCTGCTTTTAATACAGCTGGATTTTTCCAAGATTGCTGTTGATGCAGATGCCATAGTAATTGTTGGAGTCACATTTGTCTCCACTTTTGTGGATTGGTGTGATCGGGCCTTGGTTCCACATATTGGGGAAGATGTCAGAGCTGCGGGTAATGTTGGAGTTTAAGAATAGCCAATTGGAATTTGTGGTCTGTATGTTTTATAATTTCATTTAGGATACCACCAACACCACAGGCCTTTTTGGGTTGAAGGGTTTGTATTTTGTCCTGTAGTTCCTTCAATGTAATTGGAGAGTCCAGTGGGTTCTGGTAGTCTTTAATAGTTGATTCTAAGATTTGTAGTTGATCATGTATGTTTTCGCTGTTTGTTCTTTGTTTGCCGAAAAGATTTGAAGTGGTTTATCTGTACCTGCTAATTGCTCTCTGCCCCGCCCCGCCCCCCTTCTAAAATCACATGGGCTGAATAGAACAGGTGTAGACCTTACAGTAAAAGCTTACTTACAAACCCTTAACCAACAATGATGCAGTTTTAAGAAAATACCTTTAAAAAAGTAAGCGATAAGAATAACAAATAATTAAAGAGCAGCATTAAATAACAATAGCTGGGCTATATACAGGGGGCACCGTTATAGAGTGAATGTGGAGACTATATACAGGGGGCACCGTTATAGAGTGAATGTCCGGGGGCACTGGTGTCGAGGTAATTGAGGTATTATGTACACATAGTTAGAGTTATTAAAGTGACTATTTATAGATAATAACAGAGAGTAGCAGCAGCGTAGAAAGTTGGGGTAATGCAAATATTCTGGGTATCCATTTGATTAGATGTTCAGGAGTCTTATGGCTTGGGGGGTAGAAGCTGTTTAGAAGCCTCTTGGACCTAGACTTGGCGCTCTGGTATTTTTAGGGCCTTCCTCTGACACCGCCTAGTATATAGGTCCTGGATGGCAGGAAGCTTGGCCCCGGTGATGTACTGGGCCGTACTCACTAGTCCAGCTGGTCTCACAACCGAAGATCACGTGTAACCAGGACTTTTGAGACCTGCCACCTTGGACAGCTGTTGACACTGTGGGTTTGCACAACTGATGAATTTCTGCACAAACCATCAGAAGCTGGGTTAGGGAAGCTCATCTGGGTGCTCGTCGTCCTCACCAGGGTCTTGACCTGACTGCGGTTTGGCGTCGTAACCGACTTAAGCATTGTGAACAGAGTGCCCCATGGTGGCTGGCGGTGGGGTTATGGTATGGGCCGGCATAAGCTACGGACAACGAACACAATTGTATTTATTGATGGCAATTTGAATGCACAGAGATACCTTGACAAGATCCCGAGGCCCATTGTCGTGCCATTTGTCCGCCTCCGTCACCTCATGTTTCAGCATGATAATACACGGCCCCATGTCGCAAGGATCTGTACACAATTCCTGTATGCTGAAAATGTCCCTGTTCTTCCATGGCCTTCCATACTCATCAGACATGTCACCCATTGAGCATGTTTGGGATGCTCTGGATTGGTGTAGACGACAGCATGTTCCAGTTCCCGCCAATATCCAGCAACTTCACACATCCATTGATAATACACTGACCCATGTCGCAAGGATCTGTACATAATTCCTGTATGCTGAAAATGTCCCTGTTGAGCATGTTTGGGATGCTCTGGATTGGTGTAGACGACAGCCTGTTCCAGTTCCCCGCCAATATCCAGCAACTTCACACAGCCATTGAAGAGCAGCGGGACGACATTCCACAGGCCGCAATCAACAGCCTGATAAACTCTACGTGGTGGAAATGTCACGCTTCATGAGGCAAAATGTGGTATCACCAGATACTGACTGGTTTTCTGATCCACGCCCCTACCTGTTTTTTTGTTGTTGTTGTTATCTGTGTCCAACAGATGCATATCTGTATTCCCAGTCAGGTGAAATCCATAGATTAGGGTCTAATGAATGTATTTCAATGGACTGATCACCTTATATGAACTTGTAACTCAGTAAAATCTTTAAAGTTGCATTTATTTTTGTTCAGTGTAGCTAACATTCTTTGATAATTGGTTAGATGGCATTATGCATTTCCAAAACGGTGTTTTACTTTAATGTAAGCTGTCAGCTAGGTGTTGATAGCAACTGACTCGTGCAGTGCTAATTTAAAGTTAGCTGGCTAATTGGCTAGCAACCTTGTAAGTTGATTTGTAACAATAAATAAAAGTATTTGCTTTTAAGTTGTATGAAAATTTAAGTTGAAGCCAGTAGTCATGAGAGCAAACAATTTGGTTTAATTAAGTGATACAGTTGAAGTTTACATACAAGGCTGGCTAGCCGTGTTCTCCATATTATATTACACCCTTGGAAAACATTTTCCGACATGACTATGGAATGCTGAATGCCGTTTTATGTATATAACTCGCAAAAATATTAAAAAGTGAGTTTTAACTTTGCATTGGGACTTGTTGCATATACTAATGCAAATCTATATGTCACAAGTGGTTATGTTTATGCTACCTACCCTTTAAACTCAAAGACCACTGACATTATCTTTGGCAATGGGCGTGGTTTGACATGGCGGCTGACTTATTAAGTCATGATCTGTGCCGACAGTATCAGAGATGATAGTATTGTGACAGAGATATCTTTTTATTTTACTAGGTTAGTCACATTGAAAGGGGGGAAAACATCTATTTTTCAAGAGAGACCTGGCCAATAATAGCAGGACACAAAGTTGCAGACACATTTATAATGTAAAAACCCAGTACAGTTTCTACTGTTGTTCTCGCACCAGGCCCAAATCCCCATCATTCACGTGAAGAGGAGACGAAGATACAGGGGCTGTAGATACGGGGTGCCTCGTGAGAATTCATCGGCTTGTGGTTAACCCGCCTCTACCAACCATCCTATCGGCCATTGTGCAATCCCTGGATAATAAACTGGACGAGCTCCGTTCGAGATTATCCTACCAATGGGACATTAAATACAGCAGTATCTTATTTTTAACTGAGTCGTGGCTGAACGACGACATGAATAATATACAGTTGGCTGGGTTTTCCGTGCGTCGACAGAACAGCTACCTCCAGGAAGACTAGGTGTGGTGTGTCTGTTTGTCAATAACAGCTGGTGCTGTCAATAGCCCAGCCGCGAGCTGCCTAGTGACGTGAGCCTACTAGACGAGTTAAATGCCTTTTGTGCTCACTCCAAGGAAAGCAACACTGAAGCATGCATGAGAGCACCAGCTGTTCCGGACAACTGTGTGATCACGCTCTCCGTAGCCAATGTGAGTAAGACCTTTAAACAGGTCAACATTCACCAGGCCACAGGGCCAGACGTATTACCAGGACCTGTACTCAGAGTATACACGGACCAATTGGCAAATGTCTTCAATTACGTTTTGAACCTTTCCCTGACCAAGTCTGTAATACGTTTCAAGCAGACCGCTGTAATACGTTTCAGGCTGACCGCGGTAATACGTTTCAAGCAGACCACCATAGTCCCTATGTGTTATTTTATTTTACTTTAGTTTGTTTTAGTAAATATTTTCTTAACCGTTATGGTTAAGTGCTTGTGAGTAAGCATTTCACGATTTGTATTTGGGGCATGTGACAAATAAGTTTGGTTTGATTTGAACATTTACACATTGAGCAGCAAGATGGGAAAGTGTGGTGCAACTAAGGGGTCAATACTTTGACAGCCCCCACCCCCCCCCCACTTAATTTTCTATCATTGTTGTTTTCCCTTGCTATATACTAATTTAAAGAGGACGACCTCCTGTAATTTCAGTTCAAGCGAAAGGGCAGAGAACTGGAGTGCTCCCCCCCCCCCCCCCCCTAGCTCTGTACAGGCCAATCAACAAAACACAGTGAAGTGAGCGCAGGCGAGAGTTGGAATTTGTCTGCTGAACAAAGAGATGTGATTCCTGAGTGTCTCTTGATGAGTGATATTGTGACAATAGAAATATGTATTTTTCTGACCCTAGAAATACTTTCAATGAAGGCCTGGATGAGGAATGTATTTATTTTATTTATTATATATATATAGTTTTTCATTTTCTATAATTGTGATACCTGACTGCTGCAGTATCTCCTCCCGTCCTGCAGGTGGGCAGCCTACAACACTGAGGGGAAGAGTAACCCAGTCAGGTGGCAGAGTTCACTACCTGTCCAGACAGACCAGGAGGACCATGTAGACCTGTCATCAGAGGCAGGTTACTGCCCAACTCCTTCAGACTGGCATGGGGTGAGTAGACACACATACACACACATCATCTCAAACAAACACTACAAGAAATCTGATCTGCTCGCAATGGTGATACCGACAAACCCTCTCTCCGATACCTCTGTGTTACCAGAGCTTTGTTTGTTTTCATGTCTGTTTGATAACACTGGCCACCCTTGGTGTGATCAAGACTACTGGCCACCCTTGGTGTGATCAAGACTACTGGCCACCCTTGTGTGATCAAGACTACTGGCCACCCTTTTTGGTGTGATCTAAGACTACTGGCCCCCATTGGTGTGATCTAGACTACTGGCCACCTTGGTGTGATCTAGACTACTGGCCACCCTTGGTGTGATCTAGACTACTGCGACCCTGGTGTGATCTAGACTACTGGCACCTTGGTGTGATCTAGACTACTGGCCACCCCTTGGTGGTTCTAGACTACTGGCCACCTTGGTGTGGATCAAGAGACTTGGCCACCCTTGGTGGGATCAAGACTACTGGCCACTTGGTGGGATCAAGACTACTGGCCACCCTTGGTGGGATTACAAGGACTGACTGGCCACCCTTTGGATCAAACTACTGGCCACCCTTGGTGGATCAAGACTACTGGCCACCCTTGGTGGATCAAGACTACTGGCCACCCTTGGTGTGATCAAGACTACTGCCACCCTTGGTGTGATCAAGACTATGCCACCTTGGTGTGATCAAGACTATGGCCACCCTTGTGTGATCACAATTGCACTACTGGGCCACCCTTGGTGTGATCAAGACTACTGGCCACCCTTGGTGTGATCAGACTACTGGCCACCCTTGTGTGATCAAGACTACTGGCACCCTTGGTGTGATCAGACTACTGCCACCCTTGGTGTGATCAAGACTAGGCACCCTTGGGTGATCATACTACTGCCACCATTGGTGTGATAAGAGTACTGGCCACCCTTGGTGGGATCAATAGTACTGGCCACCCTTGGTGGGATCAAGAGTACTGGCCACCCTTGGTGGGATCAAGAGTACTGGCCACCCTTGGTGGGATCAAGAGTACTGGCCCCCTTGGTGGGATCAAGAGTACTGGCCACCCTTGGTGGGATCAAGAGTACTGGCCACCTTGGTGGGATCAAGATACTGGCCACCCTTGGTGGGATCAAGACTACTGGCACCCTTGGTGTGATCAAGATACTGGACCCTGGATCACCCTTGGTGGGATCAAGACTACTGGCCACCCTTGGTGTGATCAAGATACTGGCCACCCTTGGTGGGATCAAGACTACTGGCCACCCTTGGTGCGATCAAGACTACTGGCCAATCTTGGTGCGACCAAGACTACTGCCACCCTTGGTGCGACCAATAGTACTGGCCTGGTCAGAGTTAGTGTATTATATTAGGGAATATGGTCATGCCATTTGGGATGCAGATATTGTCTATAAATATTGCTAGCTGGCTCATGACTCTATAACAGAGCTACAGAGACATTGATCCAGAAACAGGAAGTAATAGTTGTATTCTCTCTCTAGAACTCACTAAAGAATCTAGTTGTATTCTCTCTTCTAGAACCTCCTAAAGAATCTAGTTGTATTCTCTCTCAGACCTCCTAAAAATCAGTTGTTATTCTCTCTCTAGAACCTCCTAAATAATCTAGTTGTATTCTCTCTCTAGAACCTCCTAAATAATTCTAGTTGTATTTTCCTCTCTAGAACCTCCTAAAGAATCTAGTTGTATTCTCTCTCTAGAACTCCTAAAAAGTATTGTTGTATTCTCTCTTAGAACCTCCTAAATAGTTTGTTGTATTCTCTCTAGAACCTCCTAAATAATCTTGTTTATTCTCTCTATAGAACCCTAAGATGATGGAGGGGCGGAAGTGACCAAATACGTGGTGGAGATATCTTGAGGGACTAAGCGGTAAGTTTCAACTGCAATCAATCACATTTATTTTATAAATCCCTTTTTACATTGGGGCGGCGAGGTAGCTGGGTAGCGTGATTACGTGCAGATCGAGCTCACAAAATGGTCGTTCAGCCCCTGAACAAGGCTGTTAACCACTGTTCTAGGCTGTCATTGAAAATAAGAATTTGTTCTTAACTGACTTGCCTAGTTAAATAAAGGTAAATTAAGAGAGCTTTCCAGTTACCCAGAGAGAGCTTTCCAGTTACCCAGAGAGAGCTTTCCAGTTACCCAGAGAGAGCTTCCAGCTTAACCCAGAGAAGCTTTCCAGTTACCCAGAGAGAAGCTTTCCGTTACCAGGCCTTAAACCCAGAGAGTTTTCCAGTTACCCGCCTATCCCCAGAGAGTTTTTTCCAGTTACCCAGCCTTAACCCCAGAGAGCTTTTCCCGTTACCCAGCCTTAACCCCAGAGAGTTTTCCAGTTACCCAGCCTTAACCCCAGAGAGTTTTTCCAGTTACCCAGCCTTAACCCCAGAGAGCTTTCCCGTTACCCAGCCTTAACCCCAGAGAGCTTTCCCGTTACCAGCCTTAACCCCAGAGAGCTTTCCGTTACCCAGGCCTTTACCCCAGAGAGCTTTCCCGTTACCCAGCCTTAACCCCAGAGAGGTTTCCAGTTACCCAGAGAGGCTTTCCCGTTACCCAGCCCTAACCCAGAGAGCCTTTCCAAGTTACCCAGCCTTAACCCCAGAGAGGCTTTCCCGTTACCCAGCCTTAACCCCAGAGAGCTTTCCCGTTACCCAGCCTTAACCCCAGAGAGCTTTCCGTTACCCAGCCTTAACCCCAGAGAGCCTTCCCGTTACCCAGCCTTAACCCCAGAGAGCTTTCCCGTTACCCAGCCTTAACCCCAGCGAGAGCTTTCCAGTTACCAGCGAGAAGCTTTTCCCGTTTTACCCAGAGAGCTTTCCCGTGTACCCAGCCTTAACCCAGCGTGAGCTTTCCCGTTACCCAGCCTTAACCCCAGAGAGTTTTCCAGTTACCCAGCCTTAAAAAAAAAAAACCCCAGGAGCTTCAGTTACCCAGCCTAACCCAGAGAGGTTTTCGCGTTACCCAGCCTTAAACCCCAGAGAGCTTTCCCGTTACCCAAGCCGTTAACCCCAGAAGAGTTTTCCAGTTACCCAAGCCTTAACCCCAGAGAGTTTTCCAGTTACCCAGCGAGAGCTTTCCCGTTACCCAGCCTTAACCCCAGCGAGAGCTTTCCCGTTACCCAGCCTTAACCCCAGCGAGAGCTTTCCAGTTACCCAGAGAGCTTTCTAGTTACCCAGCGAGAGCTTTCCCGTTACCCAGCCTTAACCCCAGAGAAACTTCCCTGAGAACTGTAATCCTTTCTATTGGTATCGGGCTTTCTAGCAACCCACAGTAGATACAGTCCCTTCAGAAACTATTCACACCCATTGACTTTTTCCACATTTCGTTGTGTTACAGCCTGAATTTAAAATGGATTATATTGAGATTTCGTGTCCCTGGCCTACACACAATACCCCATAATGTAAAAGTGAAATGATGTGTTTAGAAATAGTTACAAATGCATTAATGAAAAGCTGAAATGTCTTGAGTCCATAAGTATTCAACCCCTTTGTTATGGCGATGCCTAAATAAGTTCAGGAGTAACAATTTGCATAACTAGTCACAGAATAAATTGCTTGGCCTCTGTGTGTGCAATAATAGTGTTTAACGTGATTTTTGAATGACTACCTCATCTCTGTACCCCCACACATACAATTATCTGTAAGGTTCCTCAGTCCAGCAATGAATCTCAAACACAGATTTAACCACAAAGACCAGGGAGGTTTTCCAACGCCTCGCAAAGAAGGGCATCTGTTGGTAGATGGGTAAAAATAAAAAAGCAGATATTGAATATCCCTTTGAGCATGGTGAAGTTATTAATTACACTTTGTATGGTGTATTAATACACCCAGTCACTACAAAAATACGTCCTTCCTACGTGAGGCCAATGGGGACTTTCAAACAGTTACAGAGTTTAATGGCTGTGATAGGAGGATGGATCAACAACATTGTAGTTACTTCACAATACTAACCTAAATGACAGAGTGAAAAGAAGGAAGCCTGTTTGGGACAAATCCAACACAACACAGTGTACTACTCTTCATATTTTCAACCAGGATAGTAGCTGCATCGTGTTATGGGTATGCTTGTAGTCGTTAAATATATACTTCTCCTTAATGCAACCGCTGTGTCAGATTTCAAAAAAGCTTTACGGAAAAAGCAAAAATGCAATAATAAAATAAATATAAAGTCCATCATTTATGTCCAAATATCTCCTTTTTGTTCGCGCGTTTTGCTCACAAATCCAAATTCATGAGGCGCAGACCAGACAAAAAGTCAAAAGGTATATTACAGTTCGTAGAAACATGTCAAACGATGTATAGAATCAATCTTTAGGATGTTTTTATCATAAATCTTCAATAATGTTTCAACCGGACAATTCCTTTCTCTTTAGAAATGAAAGGGAACGCAGCTAGCTCTAACGGGCGCCCGCCTGACTGAGCTCATGGCATTCTGCCAGACCCCTGGTTCAAACAGCTCTTATTCTCTCCACCTTCACAGTAGAAGCCTGAAACAAGGTTCTAAAGACTGTTGACATCTAGTGGAAGCATTAGGAAGTGCAATCGGACCAAATTTACACTGTATCTTGGATAGGCAAAGACTTGAAAACCTACAAACCTCAGATTTCCCACTTCCTGGTTGGATTTTTTTCTCAAGTTTTTGCCTGACATATGAGTTCTGTTATACTCAGACATCATTCAAACAGTTTTATAAACTTCATAGTGTTTTCTTTCCAAATCTACTAATTATATGCATATCTTCGCTTCTGGGCCTGAGTAGCAGGCAGTTTACTCTGGGCACACTTTTCATCCGAACGTGGAAATAGCACCTCTCATCCATCAGAAGTTATGGACTGTGGAGTTTTTCACAGAATGGAGCTAAGCCCAGGCAAAATCCTAGAGGAAAACCTGGTTCAGTCTGCTTTCCACCAGACACTGGGAGATGAATTCACCTTTCAGCAGGACAATAACCTACAACACAAGGCCAAATCTACACGAGTTGTTTACCAAAAAGACACTGAATGTTTCTGAGTGGCCGAGTTACAGTTTTGACTTAAATCTACTTGAAAATCTATGGCAAGACTTCAAAATGGCTGTCTAACAATGATCAACAACCAATTTGACAGATCTTGAAGAATTTAGAAATGAATAATGGGCAAATATTGTACAATCCAGATGTGGAAAGCGCTTAGAGATTTACCCAGAAAGACTCACAGCTGTAATCACTGCCAATGAGGATTCTAACATGTATTGACTCTGGGGTTTGAGTACTGATGTAAATGAGATATTTCTGGATTTCATTTCACAAACATTTCTAAAACCATATTTTCACTTTGTCCTTATGCGGTATTGTGTCTAGATGAGTGAGATGACAATAAACATATTTAATCCATTTTGAATTCAGGCTGTAACACAATAAAATGCAGAATAAGTCAACGGCTACTGCGTGACTACTTCCTGTATTTAACATAGCCAAGAACAAGATAGCTTAGTAGTGTGTGTTCATGTCTCTCTTTCTCTCTCTCTCTCTCTCTCTCCATGTGTGTCTCTGTCTGTCCGCGCTCTCTCGCTCTCTCGCTCTCTCGCTCTCTCGCTCTCTCTGTCTCTCTCTGTCTCTCTCTGTCTCTCTCTGTCTGTCTGTCTCTCTCTGTCTCTCTCTGTCTGTCCATGTGTGTGTCTGTCTGTCTGTGTCCCTCTAGGCGTGTCGTGGGAGCTGGCGTACAGTGGTCCAGCCATGGAACATGTGTGTGAGGGGCTGAAGCCAGGCCACTCCTACCAGACCAGAGTTTACTGCATGAGTGAGGGGGGGCAAAGCCCAGTGAGTCACCATTACTGCACCACACACACACACACACACACACACACACACACACACACACACACGCACCTCTGCATCTACTGGAGCGAACAATACACACAGTCCTTGCAGCCATGAGAGCTTTAGACCAGCCTGGTCTTTCTCCCTGTCCGTGACGTTTCTCACCGTTATATCTTTGTCACTCATTATATAACTAACACAACAAAATAGCTCCATTTCTAGAGCGTTTTATTTGCATGGTTTCTTTATGTATATCTTTCTACTTCTCTGTCTCCCTCTAGCATTCTCTCTCTCTCGCGCGTTCTATTTCCATGTCTCTCTCTCTAGCGTTCTATTTCCATGTCTCTCTCTCTCTCTCTAGCGTTCTATTTCCATGTCTCTCTCTCTAGCGTCTATTCCATGTCTCTCCCTCTCTCTCCTCTCTAGCGTTCTATTTCCATGTTCTCCCTCCTCTCTCTCTCTCTCTAGCGTTCTATTTCCATGTCTCTCCCCTCTCTCCTCTCTCTCTCTAGCGTTCTATTTCCATGTCTCTCTCTCTCTCTCTCTCTAGCGTCTATTTCCATGTCTCTCTCTCTCTTTCTAGCGTTCTATTCCATGTCTCTCTCTCTAGCGTTCTATTTCCATGTCTGCTGTGTTCTCTCTGTCTCAGCGTGTGTCATCACTTCCTCTGCTTCATAATGATGAATGGCTCTAGGAGTAGTATTCCAGTCATGTTCATGCCGTCTATTTCTGGCCCGACTCTAACAGGAGATTGTCGTTCATCGGTTTTCTCATGTGGAGGTTATTAATGATCTTCTTCACGACATTCCTATATAGTGCACTACTTTAGACCAGGCCTGGCACCCTATTCCCTATATAGTGCACTACTTTAGACCAGGGCTGGCACCCTATTCCTATATAGTGCACTACTTTAGACCAGGCCTGGCACCCTATCCATATATAGTGCACTACTTTAGACCAGGGCTGGCACCCTATTCCATATATAGTGCACTACTTTAGACCAGGCCTGGCACCCTATTCCCTATATAGTGCACTACTTTAGACCAGGGCTGGCATATATATATGGAATAGGGTGCCATTAGGATGCATATCATATGTACGTACAAGACAGGGGACTGTAATCAGTTAACCCTCGTCGCATGGCGTAGGAAGCTGTGCTAATTGTTCATTAACCAGATCACTGTTATAAGATGTTCTTGCTTTAATGGCTCTCATTCATGACGGCTTAGAGAGACTTCAGAGAGACATGACTCACGATGCCAAGCTTTGTTTTGGTTAAGTATTTTATTTTGGGTGGGGGGGGGGGGGGTGCAGAATAACGTGACAGAACAGTCACATGTTGGGTCTTCTCTGTACAGAAATGGAGATGTCACTGTGACGTACACAGCAGATCAACATGGCAATAATATGCAGTGTAGTCCTAATTATCTATCGATACTGTACTCGTGTTTTTCATCAGTTGTATAATTGAATATAAATGTGTTTGTAAGGCTGTCCTAACTATAAATACAGATGGAGGGGTCTTGTCTCTCTATCCTAATAGAATGTTGTCTCCTAATGTGGTGTTTTCTCATCCTACATGTTGTTGTTGTGTTCCAGCTGTCAGAGACTCTGCAGGTCAGACTCCCGCGGTGCCCCCAGGGCAGTGCCAGCCGCCCGCGTGGTGGCAAGCCCAAGGCCAGAGAGGTGCAGCTGCGCTGGGGTGAGTCACTTTGCCATCCCCCCTGCCAACCTACACTACCACCCTCTGTCACCATGCCAACCTACACTACCACCTCTCTGTCACCATGCCAACCTACACTACCACCCTTCTGTCACCATGCCAACCTACACTACCACCTCTCTGTCACCATGCCAAACTACACTACCACCCCTCTGTCACCATATGCCAACCTACACTACCACCCCTCTGTCACCATGCCAACCTACACTACACTCTCTTCACCATGCAACCTAACACTACCACCGTCTCTGTCACCAGCAACCTACACTCCACCTCTCTGTCACCATGCCAACCTACACTACCACCACTCTGTCACCATTGCCAACCTACACTACCACCTCTCTGTTCACCATGCCAACCTACACTACACCCGCCTCTGTCACCATGCCAACCTACACTACCACCCCTCTGTCACCATGCCAACCTACACTACCACCTCTCTGTCACCATGCCAACCTACACTACCACCTCTCTGTCACCATGCCAATCTACAACTACCACCCCTCTGTCACCATGCCAACCTACACTACACCCCTCTGTCACCATGCCAACCTTAACCGCCACTCTGTCACCATGCCAACCTACACTACAACCACTCTGTGTGGGCATATTTTTATCTTTTGGTGCCAGGAATAACTGGCTTTAATATAATATATGCCATTTTAGCAGACACATTGTGTTGGGGCCTTAAGAAAGAGTCTGTTGTCAAACTGTTGTTACCTGAAGACAGTCTGTTGTCGAGCTGTCTGTTACCTGAAGACTGTCTGTTACCTGAAGACAGTCTGTTTCGAGCTGTCTGTTACCTTGAAGACAGTCTGTTGTCGAGCTGTCTTTACCTGAAGACAGTCTGTTGTCAAACTGTCTGTTTACCTGAAGACAGTCTGTTGTCAAACTGTCTGTTACCTGAAGACAGTCTGTTGTCAAGCTGTCTGTTACCTGAAGACAGTCTGTGTCAAGCTGTCTGTTACCTGAAGACGAAGTCTGTTTCAAGCTGTTGTGACCTGACGACAGTCTGTGTCAAGCTGTCTGTTACCTGACGACAGTCTGTCGTCAAGCTGTCTGTACCTGACGACAGTCTGTTGTCAAGCTGTCTGTTACCTGAAGACAGTCTGTTGTCAAGCTGTCTGTACCCTGAAGACAGTCTGTTGTCAAGCTTCTGTTACCTGAAGACAGTCTGTTGTCAAGCTGTCTGTTTACCTGAAGACAGTCTGTTGTCAAGACTGTCTGTTACCTGAAGACAGTCTCTTGTCAACTGTCTGTTACCTGAAGACAGTCTGTTGTCAAACTGTCTGTTACTGAAGACAGTCTTTGTCAACTGTCTGTTACCTGAAACAGTCTGTTGTCAAACTGTCTGTTACCTGAAGACAGTCTGTTGTCAAGCTGTCTGTTACCTGAAGACAGTCTGTTTGTCAAGCTGTCTGTTACCTGAAGCAGTCTGTTGTCAACTGTCTGTTACCTGAAGACAGTCTGTTGTCAGCTGTCTGTTACCTGAAGACAGTCTCTTGTCAAGCTGTCTGTTACCTGAAGACAGTCTGTTGTCAAACTGTCTGTTACCTGAAGACAGTCTGTTGTCAAACTGTCTGTTACCTGAAAGACAGTCCTGTTGTCAAGCTGTCTGTTACCTGTAAGACAGTCTGTTGTCAAGCTGTCTGTTACCTGAAGACAGTCTGTTGTCAAGCTGTCTGTTACCTAAGACAGTCGTTGTAAGCTGTCTGTTACCTGAAGACAGTCTGTTGTCAAGCTGTCTGTTACCTGAAGACAGCTGTTGTCAAGCTGTCTGTTACCTGAAGACAGTCCTTGTCAAGCTGTCTGTTACCTGGAAGACAGTCTGTTGTCAAACTGTCTGTTACCTGGAAGACAGTCTGTTGTCAAAACTGTCTGTTACCTGAAGCAGTCTGTTGTCAAACTGTCTGTTACCTGAAGACAGTCTGTTTGTCAAGCTGTCTGTTACCTGAAGACAGTCTGTTGTCAAGCTGTCTGTTACCTGAAGACAGTCTGTTGTCAAGCTGTCTGTTACCTGAAGACAGTCTGTTGTCAAGCTGTCTGTTACCTGAAGACAGTCTCTTGTCAAGCTGTCTGTTACTGAACGACAGTCTGTTGTCAAAACTGTCTGTTACCTGAAGACAGTCTGTTGTCAAACTGTCTGTTACCTGAAACAGTGTTGTCAACTGTCTGTTACTGAGACAGTCTGTTGTCAAGCTGTCTGTTACCTGACACAGCTTTGTCAAGCTGTCTGTTACCTGAAGACAGTCTGTCAAGCTGTCTGTTACCTGAAAAGTCTGTTGTCAAGATGTCTGTTATCAAGCTGGTCTGTTACCTGAAGACAGTCTTTTGTCAAGATGTCTGTTACCTGAAGAAAGTCTGTTGTCAAGATGTCCGTTATCAAGCTGTCTGTTACCTGAAGACAGTCTGTTGTCAAGCTGTCTGTACCTGAAGACAGTCTGTTGTCAAGATGTCTGTTACCTGAAGACAGTCTTGGTCAAGCTGTCTGTTACCTGAAGAAAGTCTGTTGTCAAGATGTCTGTTATCAAGCTGTCTGTTACCTGAAGACAGTCTGTTGTCAAGCTGTCTGTTACCTTGAAGACAGTTCTGTTGTCAAGCTGTCTGTTACCTGAAGACAGTCTGTTGTCAAGCTGTCTGTTACCTGAAGACAGTCTGTTTCAAGATGTCTGTTACCTGAAGACAGTCTGTTGTCAAGATGTCTGTTACCTGAAAGACAGTCTGTTGTCAAGCTGTCTGTTACCTGAAGACAGTCTGTTGTCAAGCTGTCTGTTACCTGAAGACAGTCTTTTGTCAAACTGTCTGTTACCTGAAGGAAGAGTGGCCAACCCTAAATTTTGTGCTAATTTTGTTGTTGACCATTGTAATTTATTGTGCTGCTATTTTAGCAATTTATCATCTTAATGAGAATAATCTGGAATCTGAAAAATGAAATATAAAATAAACTAATTGGTATACGTGTCTCTCTCCCAGGACTGCCGTTGTGGGGCGGTGCAGCCCGGTGTCGGTCTATAGTGTGGAGGTGTGTGGCGCTGGTCCTCAGGGGTCAACAGGTCAAGAGGAGGTCAGGGAGGTGTACCAAGGTTCGGAGGTCGACTGCACCGTGGGTAGTCTGCTGCCGGGACGGACGTACAGCTTCCGCCTGCGGGCCGCCAACAAGGCTGGGGTGAGACAACAACAATGTTTTATCCCTTTGAATGCTGGGAAACTGAACTGAACTTTGTTGGTTCTGTGAATGATACAGGATAGTCTTGTTCGGTGTGTAGGTTTGACTCTTTACGTTTCAGGAGTCAACAAAAAAGTGAATTTAGTTTTTTCCTCTGTTTCTCTTTCTGTATGTCCTCTCTTCCATGTATCCTGTATTCCTCTTCTTCCTGTTATGTCCTCTCTTCCTGTATGTCCTCTCTTCCTGTATGTCCTCTCTTCCTGTATGTCCTCTCTTCCTGTATGTCCTCTCTTCCTGTATGTCCTCTCTTCCTGTTTGTCCTCTCTTCCTGTATGTCCTCTCTTCCTGTTTGTAGTCACGTTGTGTCACTAAAGAAAGTATGTTTGACTGTCACCGACTAATGAGTGTGTGTGTGTGTGTGTGTGTGTGTGTGTGTGTGTGTGTGTGTGTGTGTGTGTGTGTGTGTGTGTGTGTGTGTGTGTGTGTGTGTGTGTTAGTACGGACCCCTGTCAGAGCATTGTGAGGTGACCATGGGCCCCGGGGCTCCAGAGCCCTGTAAGGCACCTCACATCACCTGCAAGTCCCCTACTGTGGCTGTGGTCAGCTGGGAGGTAGGAACACAACACTTGTGACTTCTTCTGTTCTACGTGGTTTGTACTACAACAGAAATGCTCTCAAGGGGATAATACAGTTAATCAATCATCATGTTAAATCAAGACAGGTGTTTTATCTGTGTTGAACCAATCAATCCATCCATCATGTTAACAGTCTCTGTTTTCTCCCGTCCCTCCCCAGGCTCCAGCCAGTAACGGGGCGGTCGTGTCAGAGTACCGTGTGGAGTGGGGGGCAGCGGAGGGCACCATGCAGGTGTGTTACAGCGGTGCCAGCCTCACCCACGAGGTCAAGGGACTGCTGCCCGCCACCAACTACTTCTGCCGGGTTCAGGTGAGTCTTGTCTCTCAGCACTAAAGACAAGTTACCTGGTACTAGTACTTAGTAGTTACTGCTTCTTCTGCCGGGTTCAGGTGAGTGCAGCTTTCTGTTACTATAACGTACTACTTTCTATCTACAGGTGAGTCAGACAGGACAGTTACAGGTCTGTGAGAGCCAGAAATCTTGCTTGTTTGTAGGTGACCAAATACTTATTTTCCACCATAATTTGCAAATAAATTCATTAAAAATCCTACAATGTGATTTTCTGGATTTTTTTTTTCTCATTTTGTCTGTCATAGTTGAAGTGTACCTATGATGAAAATGACAGGCCTCTCTCATCTTTTTAAGTGGGAGAACTTGTACAATTGGTGGCTGACTAAATACTTGTTTGCCCCACTGTGTTTTAGCGGTTAGGTGTTTCTGTTATTGCTGTTCAAGGTAGCTAGTTAAGTTTGTAGCTCGGCAATCTAACCAGCTAACAGGCCAATCATTCCCCAACAGGTCTGTCAGTTGACTGTCTTTCACCCTCACGGGATTCAGACTTCAGCTGCCTCCATTTACGGGCCGATCTCTGTTTTAAACAGTCTGTTTTAAACGTAAACATTTTCTTCTTTTTTTTAAGTGTATTTTTATCTTGATTAGATAAGTATTCACACCCCTGAGTCAATACATGTTAAAATCACCTTTGGCAGCGATTACAGCTGTGAGTCTTTCTGGGTAAATCAGGTTGGTTGTTGATCATTGCTAGACAACCATTGTTCAAGTCTTGCCATAGATTTTCAAGTAGATTTAAGTCAAAACTGTAACTCGGCCACTCAGGAACATTCAGTGTCTTTTTGGTAAACAACTCCGTTGTAGATTTGGCCTTGTGTTTTAGGTTATTGTCCTGCTGAAAGGTGAATTCATCTCCCAGTGTCTGGTGGAACGCAGACTCAAACTGGTTTTCCTCTGGGATTTTGCCTGTGCTTAGCTCCATTCTGTTTCTTTTTTTATCCTGAGAAAACTCCCCAATCCTTAATGATTACAAGCATACCCATAACATGATGCAACCAACACTATACTTGTAAATATGGAGAGTGGTACTCAGTAGTGTGTTGTATTGGATTTGCCCCAAACATAACGCTTTGTTTTCAGGATAAAACACAAATCTACTATGACATTATGAGGTATTGTGTGTAAGGCAGTGACAAGACATCTCAATTTAATCCGTTTTAAATTCAGTCGGAAACACAACAAAGGTGGAATCAGTTAAGGGGTGTGAATATTTTATAAAAGCACTGTATTTTTGGCCATAAAATCGCCAGGAAATGAGCTCAGTGATTTTATTTTAGGAAATCGGTTCCCACGCATAAATAGAGATTTGTTATCTTATCCCAATGTAATCAAGGTTGGAAATGATTTTGTTTTTCAATCTGTTTTGGATTGTTGCGGTCAATTTGCAGTTTCCAAATGATTTATTACCATGTTCAGGCCCTCCCGGCCTTCCGCTCTTGGAAAAATGGTTCCTTTGTTGAATGTAGTTGGGGACCCCTGATCTACAGAGTAGTGAGTCACCATACAGTGAGGCGTTGGAGGCAGAGCTAGAGACTGGTGTACACTCACTACCACCTAGTGGTCAGAAGTGGTCATTATGACTATACATTTGGTTCCCCAGCTGCTTAGGGTAGAAAACACCCTAGGCACCGATACACTACATGACCAAAGCTATTGTTGACACCTGCTGGTCACACATCTCATTACAAAATCATGGGCATTAATATGGAGTTGGTCCCACCCTTTGCTGCTATAACAGCCTCCACTCTTCTGGGAAGGCTTTCCACTAGATGTTGGGACTTGCTTCCATTCACTGGATCTAAGGGGCCTAACCCGAACCATGAAAAACAGCCCCATTATTCCTCCTCCACCAAACTTTACAGTTGGCACTATGCATTCAGGATAATAGCGTTTTTCTGGCATCCGCCAAACCCAGATGATTCCGTCGGACTGCCAGATGGTGAAGGGTGATTCGTCACTCCAAACAACAGGTTTCCACTGCTCCATAGTCCAATGGCGTTGAGCTTTACACCACTCCAGCCGACGCTTGGCATTGCGCATGATGATCTTAGGCTAATGTGCGGCTGCTCGGCCATGGAAACCCATTTCATGAAGCTCCCGACGAACAGTTATTGTGCTGACGTTGCTTCCAGAGGCAGTTTGGAACTCGGCAGTGCTGCAACCGAGGACTGAGGATTTTAACAAACTTCAGCACTCTGTTTTCTCGTTCTGAGCTGGTGTGGCCTGCCACTTTGCGGCTGAGCCATTGTTGCTCCGAGATATTTCCACTTCACAATAACAGCACTTACAGTTAACCGGGGCAGAAATGTGACTTGTTGGAAAGGTGTCATCCTATGACGGTGCCACGTTGAAATTCACTGAGCTCTTCAGTAAGGCCATTCTACTGCCAATGTTTGTCTATGGAGATTGCATGGCTGTGTGCTCGAGTTTATACACCTGTCAGCAAACGGGTGTGGCTGAAATGGCCGAATCCACTCATTTGAAGGGGTGTCCACATACCTTTGTATATATAATGTAGCTAGTATCATCAGATTACATCAACCCAAATCCAGAGGAAAAATAGGAAACTGACAGTGTCCTGCGAAAACTTTATCCTAGTTGTCACATTCGGGCCTTAAAGAGAGTGTGTGTTACGACATTAAAAGCCTGTGTCTCTTCTGTAACATATTATATCATCTCTCTCCCCCTTTCCCCAGGCTGTGAACGTGGCTGGCGTAGGTCTGTTCAGTGAGGCGGTCCTCTGTCAAACTCCTCCTTCTGTACCTGCGGCTGTCAGCAGTGTCCATGCCCTCAAAGAGGCGGAGCTACGTGGATACCACACCTCCGCAGACCAGGAGGAAGAGGAGGAGGAGGAGGAGGAGGAAGATGGACCCCCCACGCCTCCTCTCTACTCCCCCTCCACTTGTCTAGGTCAGTTTGGTTTGACATTGTTTTGTTTGTCTTGTTGAATGTTGTAAAGCCTCATCGGGACCATAAAAAAGATATACAGTACCAGTCAAAAGTTTGGACACACTTACTCATTCCTTGGGTTTTTCTTTATTTTTACTGTTTTCTACATTGTAGAATACTAGTGAAGACATCAACACTATGAAATAACACATATGGAATCATGTAGTAACCAAAAAAGTGTTAAAAAATATATTTTATATTTGAGTTTCTTCATAGTAGCCACCCTTTGCCTTGATGACAGCTTTGCAAACTCTTGGCGTTCTCTCAACCAGCTTCATGAGGTAGTCACCTGGAATGCATTTCAATTAACAAGTGTGCCTTGGTAAAAGTTAATTTGTGGAATTTCTTTCCTTCTTAATGCATTTGAGCCAATCAGTTATGTTGTGACCCAGGTAGGGGTGGTTCACAGAAGATAACTCTAATTGGTAAAAGTCCATATTATGGTAAGAACAGCTCAAATAAGCAAAGAGAAATGACAGTCCATCATTACTTTAAGACATGAAGGTCAGTCAATACTGTTGGATTCTTATTTTTCAGAGTAAATAACCCACGGGCACTATAGAAGCTTTTAACTAAGTTTAATTCTTCCCAAAGGTTCTGTACAGCTGAAAACAGACTCTGTTGATGTCTTCACTATTATTCTACAATGTAGAAAATAGTAAAAATAAAGAACAACCCTTGAATGACTAGGTGTGTCCAAACGTTTGCCCCAGGGCAGTGATTGGGGACATTGTCCTGTGCGTTCATTCGGATGGGACGTTAAACGGGTGTCCTGAGACTCTGGTCATTAAAGATCCCATGGTACTTAATCGTAAGAGTAGGGGGTGTTAACCCCGATATCCTGGCTTCATTGTGTGGAGAGGTGAGTGTGGAGAGGTGAGTGTGGAGAGGTGAGTGTGGAGAGGTGAGTGTGGAGAGGTGAGTGTGGAGAGGTGAGTGTGGAGAGGTGGTGTGTGTGTCGAGGTGTGTCGAGTCGTGGTGTTGATGCAGACGTGTCCAACGTAATTGCCCTCAGGGAAACAGTTGTTTTAATTGAACCGTTTTGAATTGAAATTGGATTGAAAAGCACTATATAATATAATTATTTGTTGTTATTGTTGTAGCTGTTGGTTGGGAGCCGCCGTGCGACCACGGGGCTGAGATCTCCTTCCCTACTAAGACCTGGGGGAGAGGACAGTCCATCTCTGTAGGACCAGTCCCCAAGTTATATCATTCAGCACCTGCAACCGGACACCAGCTACAGGTACACACACACACACACAACACCACACCACACACACACACACACACACACACACACACTACACCAGGTACACACACACACACACTACACCAGGTACAACACACACACACACTACACCAGGTACACACACACACACACACACTACACCAGGTACACACACACACACTAACCAGAGGTACACACACACACACACACTACACACGGTACACACCCACACACACACACACTACACCAGGTATACACACACACTACACCAGGAACAACACTCTGCCTCATACACACCTCTAAACCATCTCTCTGGCTCTCCTCCCTACATGCTTCTCCTCTCCTCCTCCCGTTTCTTCCTCTACCTCTTTGTAGGATTCGTATCCAGGCTCTGAACAGCCTAGGATCAGGTCCGTTTTAGCCACACACTTTTAAGTTGAAGACCAAGCCTCTCCCTCCCCAGCCCCCCCGGCTAGAAGTGTACTGCTTTCAGCCAACCAGACCCTCAGGCTGAAGTGGGGTGAACGGCCCCGGGCCAAGGCCACGCCCTCAGACGCCCTCCATCCAAGCTGCAGATGGAGGACAAGAGAGGCAGGTTGGTAGCTGGTTAAACCCACAATATCATTAGTACCAGCTGCAGACGAGGACAAGAGAGGCAGGTTGGTAGCTGGTTAAACCTACAATATCATTAGTACCAGCTGCAAGAGGAGGACAAGAGGCAGGTTGGTAGCCTGGTTAAACCCACAATATCATTAGTACCAGCTGCAGAGGAGGACAAGAGAGCAGGTTGGTAGCCTGGTTAAACCCACAATATCATTAGTACCAGCTGCAGATGGAGGACAAGAGAGGCAGGTTGGTAGCCTGGTTAAACCCACAATTATCAGTACCAGCTGCAGATGGAGGACAAGAGAGGCAGGTTGGTAGCCTGGTTAAACCCACAATATCATTAGTACCAGCTGCAGATGGAGGACAAGAGAGGCAGGTTGTAGCCTGGTTAACCCCACAATAATCATTAGTACAGCTGCAGACGAGGGACAAGGAAGGGCAGGTTGGTAGCCTGGTTAAACCCTACAATATCATTAGTACAGCTGCAGACGAGGACAAGAGAGGCAGGTTGGTACGCCTGGTTAAACCCACAATATCATTAGTACAGCTGCAGACGAGGGACAAGAGAGGCAGGTTGGTAGCCTAGGTTAAACCCCACAATATCATTAGTACCAGCTGAGACGGAGGACAAGAGAGGCAGGTTGGTAGCCTGGGTTAAAACACCAAATATCATCTGCTATTTTCTTCCACTTTCTTTCCTTCTTCTCCTCGGAGCTTACTCCTCA
>NW_019943812.1:78626-103197 GCF_002910315.2 Salvelinus sp. IW2-2015
GGCTGAAGTGGTTAATATGATGCAAGACAGACTGAAAGGTGTTAATATGAGCAGACAGCTGAAAGGTGTTAATATGATGCAGACAGGACTGAAAGGTGTTAATATGATGCAGACAGACTGAAAGGTGTTAAATATGATGCAGACTGGCTGAAAGGTGTTAATATGATGCAGACGACTGAAAGGTGTTAATATGATGCAGAAGGCTGAAAGGTGTTAATATTATGGAGACAGGCTGAAAGGTGTTAATATGATGCAGACGGTGAAAGGTGTTTAATATGAATGCACGAAAGGTGTTAATATGATGCAGACAGACTGAAAGGTGTTAATATGATGCAGACAGGGGTTAATATGATGCAGACAGACTGAAAGGTGTTAATAATGATGCAGACAGGCTGAAAGGTGTTTAATATGATGCAGAAAGGTGTTAATATGATGCAGACAGACTGAAAGGTGTTTAATATGATGCAGAAAGGTGTTAATATGATGCAGACAGAACTGAAAAGGTGTTAATATGATGCAGACAGGCAGAAAGGTGTTAATATGATGCAGACAGGCGAAAGTGTTAATATGATGCAGAGACAGCATGAAAGGTGTTAATATGATGCAGACAGACTGAAGGTGTTAAATATGATGCAGACAGACTGAAAGGTGTAATATGATGCAGGACAGACTGAAAGGTGTTTAATAGATGCAGACTGCTGAAAGGTGTTTAATATGATGCAGACAGACTGAAAAGGTGTTTAATATGATGCAGACGGGCTGAAAGGTGTTAATATGATGCAGACAGGCTGAAAGGGTTAATATGATGCAGAAAGGTGTTAATATGATGCAGAAAGGTGTTAATATGATGCAGACAGACTGAAAGGTGTTAATATGATGCAGACAGGTGTTAATATGATGCAGACAGACTGAAAGGTGTTAATATGATGCAGACAGGCTGAAAGGTGTTAATATGATGCAGAAAGGTGTTAATATGATGCAGAAGACTGAAAGGTGTTAATATGATGCAGAAAGGATGTAATATGATGCAGACAGAGCTGAAAGGTGTTATATGATGCAGACGGGCTGAAGGTGTTAATATGATGCAGACAGGTTGAAAGGTGTTAATATGATGCAGACAGACTGAAAGGTGTTAATATGATGCAGACGGGCTGAAAGGTGTTAATATGATGCAGACAGACTGAAAGGTGTTAATATGATGCAGACGGGCTGAAAGGTGTTAAATGATGCAGACAGGCTGAAAGGTGTTATATGAGCAGACAGACTGAAATGTGTTAATATGATGCAGCACGGCTGAAAGGTGTTAATATGATGCAGACAGGCTGAAAGTGTTAATATGATGCAGACGGGCTGAAAGGGTTAATGATGCTGAAAGGCTGAAGGTGTTAATATGATGCAGACAGGCTGAAAGGTGTTAATATGATGCAGACAGGCTGAAATGTGTTAATATGATGCAGACAGACTGAAAGGTGTTAATATGATGCAGACGGGCAGAAAGGTGTTAATATGATGCAAAGGTGTTAATATGATGCTGAAAGGTGTTAATATGATGCAGACGGGCTGAAAGGTGTTAATATGATGCAGACAGGAAATGAAAGTGTTAATATGATGCAGACAGACTGAAAGGTGTTAATATGATGCAGACGGGCAGAAAGGTGTTAATATGATGCAACAGACTGAAAGGTGTTAATATGATGCTGAAAGGTGTTAATATGATGCAGACAGGCTGAAAGGTGTTAATTGATGCAGACAGGCTGAAGGTGTTAATATGATGCTGAAAGGTGTAATATGATGCTGAAAGGTGTTAATATGATGCAGACAGGCTACAAGGTGTTAATATGATGCAGAAAGGCGAAAGGTGTTAATATGATGCAGACAGACTGAAAGTGTTAATATGATCGCGAAAGTGTAATATGATCATGCAGACAGGCTACAAGGTGTTAATATGATGCAGACAGGCTGAAAGGTGTTAATATGATGCTGAAAGGTGTTAATATGATGCAGACAGGCTAAAAGGTGTTAATATGATGCAGAAAGGTACAAGGTGTAATATGATGCAGAAAGGTGTTAATATGATGCAGACAGGCTGAAAGGTGTTAATATGATGCAGAAAGGTGTTAATATGATGCAGAGCAGGCTGAAAGGTGTTAATATGATGCTGAAAGGTGTTAATATGATGCAGACAGGCTGAAAGGTGTTAATATGATGCAGAAAGGTGTTAATATGATGCAGACAGGCTGAAAGGTGTTAATATGATGCTGAAAGGTGTAATATGATGCAGACAGGCTGAAAGGTGTTAATAGATGCAGAAAGGTGTTAATATGATGCAGACAGGCTGAAAGGTGTTAATATGATGCTGAAAGGTGTTAATATGATGCAGACGGTGAAAGGTGTTAATATGATGCAGAAGGTGTTAATATGATGCAGACAGGCTGAAAGGTGTTTAATATGGATGCTGAAAGGTGTTAATATGATGCAAGACAGCGCTGAAAGGTGTTAATATGATGCAGACTGGCTGAAAGGTGTTAATATGATGCAGACAGGCAGAAAGGGTGTTAATATGATGCAGACAGACTGAAAAGGTGTTAATATGATGCAGACAGGCTGAAAGGTGTTAAATCATGAATGCTGAAAGGTGTTAATATGATGCAGACGGGCTGAAAGGTGTTAATATGATGCAGAAAGGTGTTAATATGATGCAGACAGACTGAAAGGTGTTAATATGATGCTGAAAGGTGTTAATATGATGCAGACAGACTGAAAGGTGTTAATATGATGCTGAAAGGTGTTAATATGATGCAGACAGGCAGAAAGGTGTTAATATGATGCTGAAAGGTGTTAATATGATGCAGACAGGCAGAAAGGTGTTAATATGAAGCTGTAACCTTCAGTTTTAGTGAAGTGTTGGAAATGGTTCCAACTAAATGTGTTGCCTTGTCCAAATAAGGAGACTGGCAGACAAGACCTGTTTTACACCTTTCTCCCTGTCGTCCCCTCCCCTCTCTCCTCTCCAGGTTTGTCTCCCTGTACAGAGGGCCCTGCCACACTCACAAAGTCCAGCGGCTCAATGAGTCTACCTCGTACATGTTCCGCATCCAGGCCTTGAACGAGGCGGGCCAAGGCCCCTTCTCCACCGTTTACACCTTCACCACCCCCCGCTCGCCACCCGCCCCTATTAAAGGTACATCTCTCTCTTTTCAGCCCCTCTGTCCTCCACACGTTCTCTCACCTCTGTAATGTATAGGCCTTCACCTCCCCATTCCTGTCCCATCCTCTCACCTCTGTAATGTATAGACCTTCACCTCCCCATTCCTGTCCCATCCTCTCACCTCTGTAATGTATAGACCTTCACCTCCCCATTCCACTTCTATTTCTCCTGTTTATTTCTCCTTTTCTCATCTGGACTCTGAACTGACCTTTATTCCTCTGTGACTCACCTCTTTCCTGACTCACCACTTCTCACCTTTCTCCTGACTCACCTTTCTCCTGACTCACCTCTCAGCCCCACTGTCCTCACCTCTCAGCCTCACTGTCCTCACCTTCCAGCCTCACTGTCCTCACCTCTCAGCCTCACTGTCCTCACCTTCCAGCCTCACTGTCCTCACCTTCCAGTCTTAATCCTTGTGTGTGTTGTACTCTCTCTCTCTCTGTAGCTCCACGAGTGGAGCGTGTGGAGGACATGTCTTCAGTCTGTGAAGTGAGCTGGGAGCCCCTGCTGCCCATGAAGGGAGACCCCATCATCTACACGGTGCAAAGCATGATGGGTAACTCTGAGTACAAACAGGTAAGAAGAATGAGAAGGGATGTGATTTATGTAGCACTGGATGGGGGGGACTGGATGGGGGGGACTGGATTTGGTATTTCTCTACAAGTAGGGTGAGTCAACATGTTTTTCTACTTACGCACGAAAGTGCATGCTCACACGCGAGAAAACAGTCCCATGGACAGCCACATCATATTTAACTTTAACTTTTATTTAACTTTAACTTCAGCGTTGATTGGACTAAATAGTTTTTGGTATCTTTTAGTTGTCACTGTATTAGACTAAGCAGAGGTGATTTGATGATGTTGGAATAGCGGAGGCAGCTCCTGTTGTCTTTGTGACTTGCGGTAACTCTCTGTAGTTCTAAATCAATAGTAGTTTAGTGGTGCGAACATGTCAGAAACATGACCTTGGTTGACCGTGCTGTAGGTCATGTAACTGTTGGTTACATGTAATATGTTTTGTGAACTTCACTGGACAGAGGTTGCTCTCTGCTTTTGTGATAAAACAAAGGTGTGGTTGAATTTATTCTGCCACTGTGTCTTCTTATTGTCTCGGCCTTTAGGCCTCTATATCAATGTGTCAAGGCATATGAACTAACAGGTTATAGCACAAACAACGATATTATCACAACACACAGGTTGTTATATGGATTTTTTGCAGTTTGGGGGGGTCTTGGCTTCCCCAATTATTTTACCAACGCTACTGCACTTTAATAAACCATAAAATGCTCGTTCTCCCTACTTCCACTCACGCTACAACCAGCACTGCAGCTGTAATGAATGAGGACAACCAACACTGCAGCTGTAATGAATGAATACAACCAGCACTGCAGCTGTAATGAATGACTACAACCAGCACTGCAGCTGTAATGAATGAGGACAACCAGCACTGCAGCTGTAATGAATTGACTACAAACCAAGCACTGCAGCTGTAATGAATAGAATACAACCGGCACTGCAGCTGTAATGAGAGGACAACCGGCACTGCAGCTGTAATGAATGAGGACAACCAAGCACTGCAGCTGTAATGAATGAGGAAACCAGCACTGCAGCTGTAATGAATGAATACAACCAGCACTGCAGCTGTAATGAATGAATACAACCGGCACTGCAGCTGTAATGAATGAATACAACCGGCACTGCAGCGCTGTAATAGATGAAATACAACCGGCACTGCAGCTGTAATGAATGAATACAACCGGCACTGCAGCTGTAATGAATGAATACAACCGGCACTGCAGCTGTAATGAATGACTACAACCGGCACTGCAGCTGTAATGAATGAGACAACCGGCACTGCAGCTGTAATGAATGAATACAACCGGCACTGCAGCTGTAATGAATGAATACAACCGGCACTGCAGCTGTAAGAATGAGGACAACCGGCACTGCAGCTGTAATGAATGAGGACAACCGGCACTGCAGCTGTAATGAATGACTACAACCGGCACTGCAGCTGTAATGAATGACTACAACCAACACTGCAGCTTGTAATGAATGACTACAACCGGCACTGCAGATGTAATGAATGACTACAACCGGCACTGCAGCTGTAATGAATGACTACAACCGGCACCTGCAGCTGTAATGATGAATACAACCGGCACTGCAGCTGTAATGAATGAATACAACCGGCACTGCAGCTGTAATGAATGAAGGACAACCAGCACTGCAGCTGTAATGAATGAATACAACCAGCACTGCAGCTGTAATGAATGAGGACAACCAACACTGCAGCTGTAATGAATGAATACAACCGGCACTGCGCTGTAATGAAGAATACAACCGGCACTGCAGCTGTAATGAATGAATACAACCAGGCACTGCAGCTGTAATGAATGAGGACAACCAACACTGCAGCTGTATGAATGAATACAACCGGCACTGCAGCTTTAATGAATGAATAACCGGCTCTGCAGCTGTAATGAATGAATACAACCGGCACTGCAGCTGTAATGAATAATACAACCGGCACTGCAGCGGTAATGAATGAATACAAACCGGCACTGCAGCTGTAATGAATGACTACAACCGGCACTGCAGCTGTAATGAATGAGTACAACCGGCACTGCAGCTGTAATGAATGAATACAACCGGCACTGCAGCTGTAATGAATGAGGACAACCAACACTGCAGCTGTAATGAATGAATACACCACGCACTGCAGCTGTAATGAATGAATACACCGGCACGGCAGCTGTAATGAATGAATACAACCAGCACTGCAGCTGTAATGAATGAAACAACCAGCACTGCAGCTGTAATGAATGAGGACAACCAACACTGCAGCTGTAATGAATGAATACAACGGCACTGCAGCTTTAATGAATGAATAACAACCGGCTCTGCAGCTGTAATGAATGAATACAACCGGCACTGCAGCTGTAATGAATGATAACAACCGGCACTGCAGCTGTATGAATGAATACACCGGCACTGCAGCTGTAATGAATGACTACAACCGGCACTGCAGCTGTAATGAATGAGTACAACCGCACTGCGCTGTAATGATGAATACAAACCGGCACTGCAGCTGTAATGAATGAGGACAACCAACACTGCAGCTGTAATGAATGAATACAACCAGCACTGCAGCTGTAATGAATGAGGAACCGGCACTGCAGCTTGTAATGAATGAGGAACAACCAGCACTGCAGCTGTAATGAATGAATACAACCAGCACTGCAGCTGTAATGAATGACTACAACCAGCACTGCAGCTGTAATGAATGAGGACAACCGGCACTGCAGCTGTAATGAATGAGGACAACCGGCACTGCAGCTGTAATGAATGAGGACAACCAGCACTGCAGCTGTAATGAATGAATACAACAGCACTGCAGCTGTAATGAATGAGACAACCGGCACTGCAGCTGTAATGAATGAGACAACCGGCACTGCAGCTGTATGAATGAATACAACCGGCACTGCAGCTGTAATGAATGAATACAACGGCACTGCAGCTGTAATGAATGAGGAAAACCAACACTGCAGCTGTAATGAATGAATAACACCAGCACTGCAGCTGTAATGAATGAGGACAACCGGCACTGCAGCTGTAATGAATGAGGACAACCAGCACTGCAGCTGTAATGAATGAATACACCAGCACTGCAGCTGTAATGAATGACTACAACCAGCACTGCAGCTGTAATGAATGAGGACAACCGGCACTGCAGCTGTAATGAATGAGGACAACCGGCACTGCAGCTGTAATGAATGAGGACAACCAGCACTGCAGCTGTAATGAATGAATACAACCAGCACTGCAGCTGTAATGAATGAGGACAACCGGCACTGCAGCTGTAATGAATGAGGACAACCGGCACTGCAGCTGTAATGAATGAATACAACCAGCACTGCAGCTGTAATGAATGAGGACAACCGGCACTGCGCTCTAATGAATGAATACAACCGGCACTGCAGCTGTAATGAATGACTACAACCGGCACTGCAGCTGTAATGAATGAATACACCGGCACTGCAGCGTAATGAATGATACAACCGGCACTGCAGCTGTAATGAATGAATACAACCGGCACTGCAGCTGTAATGAATGACTACAACCGGCACTGCAGCTGTAATGAATGAATACAACCGGCACTGCAGCTGTAATGAATGAATACAACCGGCACTGCAGCTGTAATGAATGACTACAACCAGCACTGCAGCTGTAATGAATGACTACAACCAGCACTGCAGCTGTAATGAATGAGGACAACCGGCACTGCAGCTGTAATGAATGAGGACAACCGGCACTGCAGCTGAATGAATGAGGACAACCAGCACTGCAGCTGTAATGAATGAATACAACCAGCACTGCAGCTGTAATGAATGAGGACAACCGGCACTGCAGCTGTAATGAATGAGGACAACCGGCACTGCAGCTGTAATGAATGAATACAACCAGCACTGCAGCTGTAATGAATGAGGACAACCGGCACTGCAGCTCTAATGAATGAATACAACCGGCACTGCAGCTGTAATGAATGACTACAACCAACACTGCAGCTGTAATGAAGGAATACAACCAGCACTGCAGCTGTAATGAATGACTACAACCAACACTGCAGCTGTAATGAAGGAATACAACCAACACTGCAGCTGTAATGAATGAATACAACCGGCACTGCAGCTGTAATGAATGAGTACAACCGGCACTGCAGCTGTAATGAATGAATACAACCGGCACTGCAGCTGTAATGAATGAGGACAACCAACACTGCAGCTGTAATGATGAATACAACCAGCACTGCAGCTGTAATGAATGAGGACAACCGCACTGCAGCTGTAATGAATGAGGCAACCAGCACTGCAGCTGTAATGAATGAATACAACCAGCACTGCAGCTGTAATGAATGACTACAACCAGCACTGCAGCTGTAATGAATGAGGACAACCGGCACTGCAGCTGTAATGAATGAGGACAACCGGCACTGCAGCTGTAATGAATGAGGAACCAGCACTGCAGCTGTAATGAATGAATACAACCAGCACTGCAGCTGTAATGAATGAGGACAACCGGCACTGCAGCTGTAATGAATGAGGACAACCGGCACTGCAGCTGTAATGAATGAATACAACCAGCACTGCAGCTGTAATGAATGAGGACAACCGGCACTGCAGCTCTAATGAATGAATACAACCGGCACTGCAGCTGTAATGAATGACTACAACCGGCACTGCAGCTGTAATGAATGAATACAACGGCACTGCAGCTGTAATGAATGAATACAACCGGCACTGCAGCTGTAATGAATGAATACAACCGGCACTGCAGCTGTAATGAATGACTACAACCGGCACTGCAGCTGTAATGAATGAATACAACCGGCACTGCAGCTGTAATGAATGAATACAACCGGCACTGCAGCTGTAATGAATGACTACAACCAGCACTGCAGCTGTAATGAATGAGGACAACCGGCACTGCAGCTGTAATGAATGAGGACAACCGGCACTGCAGCTGTAATGAATGAGGACAACCGGCACTGCAGCTGTAATGAATGAGGACAACCAGCCTGCAGCTGTAATGAATGAATACAACCAGCACTGCATCTGTAATGAATGAGGACAACCGGCACTGCAGCTGTAATGAATGAGGACAACCAGCACTGCAGCTGTAATGAATGAATACAACCAGCACTGCAGCTGTAATGAATGAGGACAACCGGCACTGCAGCTGTAATGAATGAATACACCGGCACTGCAGCTGTAATGAATGACTACAACCAACACTGCAGCTGTAATGAATGAATACAACCAGCACTGCAGCTGTAATGAATGACTACAACCAACACTGCAGCTGTAATGATGATGAATACAACCAACACTGCAGCTGTAATGAATGAATACAACCAGCACTGCAGCTGTAATGAATGAATACAACCGGCACTGCAGCTGTAATGAATGACTACAACCAACACTGCAGCTGTAATGAATGAGGACAACCGGCACTGCAGCTGTAATGAATGAATACAACCGGCACTGCAGCTGTAATGAATGAGGACAACCAACACTGCAGCTGTAATGATGAATACAACCGGCACTGCAGCTGTAATGAATGAGACAACCGGCACTGCAGCTGTAATGAATGAGGACAACCAGCACTGCAGCTGTAATGAATGAATACAACCAGCACTGCAGCTGTAATGAATGACTACAACCAGCACTGCAGCTGTAATGAACGAGGACAACCGGCACTGCAGCTGTAATGAATGAGGACAACCGGCACTGCAGCTGTAATGAATGAGGCAACCAGCACTGCAGCTGTAATGAATGAATACAACCAGCACTGCAGCTGTAATGAATGAGGCAACCGGCACTGCAGCTGTAATGAATGAGGACAACCAGCACTGCAGCTGTAATGAATGAATACAACCAGCACTGCAGCTGTAATGAATGAGGACAACCGGCACTGCAGCTGTAATGAATGAATACAACCGGCACTGCAGCTGTAATGAATGACTACAACCAACACTGCAGCTGTAATGAAGGAATACAACAGCACTGCAGCTGTAATGAATGACTCAACCAACACTGCAGCTGTAATGAATGAGGACAACCGGCACTGCAGCTGTAATGAATGAATACAACCGGCACTGCAGCTGTAATGAATGAATACAACCGGCACTGCAGCTGTAATGAATGAATACAACCGGCACTGCAGCTGTAATGAATGAATACAACCGGCACTGCAGCTGTAATGAATGAATACAACCGGCACTGCAGCTGTAATGAATGAATACAACCGGCACTGCAGCTGTAATGAATGAGTACAACCGGCACTGCAGCTGTAATGAATGAGGACAACCGGCACTGCTGCTGTAATGAATGAGGACAACCGGCACTGCAGCTGTAATGAATGAGTACAACCAACACTGCAGCTGTAATGAATGAATACAACCAGCACTGCAGCAATACAACCAGCACTGCAGCTTTAATGAATGAGGACACCAGCACTGCAGCTGTAATGAATGAATACAACCGGCACTGCAGCTGTAATGAATGAATACAACCGGCACTGCAGCTGTAATGAATGAATACAACCAGCACTGCAGCTGTAATGAATGAGGACAACCAGCACTGCAGCTGTAATGAATGAATACAACCAGCACTGCAGCTGTAATGAATGAGGACAACCAACACTGCAGCTGTAATGAATGAATACAACCGGCACTGCAGCTGTAATGAATGAATACAACCGGCACTGCAGCTGTAATGAATTAATACAACCGGCACTGCAGCTTTAATGAATGAATACAACCAGCACTGCAGCTGTAATGAATGAGGACAACCAACACTGCAGCTGTAATGAATGAATACAACCAGCACTGCAGCTGTAATGAATGAATACAACAGGCACTGCAGCTGTAATGAATGAATACAACCGGCACTGCAGCTTTAATGAATGAATACAACCAGCACTGCAGCTGTAATGAATGAGGACAACCAACACTGCAGCTGTAATGAATGAGGACAACCAGCACTGCAGCTGTAATGAATGAATACAACAGGCACTGCAGCTGTAATGAATGAATACAACCGGCACTGCAGCCTCACCCCTGCTCCGTCACCTCAGACTGACCATTAACATACTACCAGTGTGATCATATACCAAAACATTTACATCATTTCCAAATGATCTGAGCAGAACAACATTGGCAGGGCAATTGAAGCATAGCCAATATGCAGTGATAATGTACTGGTCCTAAAGCCTTACTGCACAAACCTCATTACTACAGAACTGTGTTTAATAGCTTAATGTTGCATAGGTTTACGGTTTTAATTCACGTTTAAATTAAAACGTTTAAAAAATCAAGCGGTAGATCTCGGCTTGCATCAGGAAGTGTTCTTGACCTCAGAAAAGGTTGGTGACCACTCTGCTGTACAACTACATTATGCAAATCAGCGACACAATAGATGGAGTGATCTGTTGTGTCAGTCTAGCGCAGCTGTAGGAGATCTCCATCAGACCGGATGGTGTTCCTCTGTCTAAAGGCATCGTTATGATGACGGATGTTGATCCCTGAGGAGACCACAGGTGTCTAGCCTCCCTCTCCATCCTTCTCAGCAGAGTAACTCTTAGCAGGCCAACCAGGAGTAATGGTGGGCTCAGTAGTAACTCTTAGCAGGCCAACCAGGAGTAATGGTGGGCTCAGTAGTAACTCTTAGCAGGCCAACCAGTAGTAATGGTGGGCTCAGCAGTAACTCTTAGCAGGCCAACCAGGAGTAATGGTGGGCTCAGCAGTAACTCTTAGCAGGCCAACCAGGAGTAATGGTGGGCTCAATAGTAACTCTTAGCAGGCCAACCAGGAGTAATGGTGGGCTCAGCAGTAACTCTTAGCAGGCCAACCAGGAGTAATGGTGGGCTCAGTAGTAACTCTTAGCAGGCCAACCAGGAGTAATGGTGGGCTCAGTAGTAACTCTTAGCAGGCCAACCAGGAGTAATGGTGGGCTCAGCAGTAACTCTTAGCAGGCCAACCAGGAGTAATGGTGGGCTCAGTAGTAACTCTTAGCAGGCCAACCTGGAGTAATGGTGGGCTCAGCAGTAACTCTTAGCAGGCCAACCAGGAGTAATGGTGGGCTCAGTAGTAATCTTAGCAGGCCAACCAGGAGTAATGGTGGGCTCAGTAGTATCTTTAGCAGGCCAACCAGGAGTAATGGTGGGCTCAGTAGTAACTCTTAGCAGGCCAACCAGGAGTAATGGTGGGCTCAGCAGTAACTCTTAGCAGGCCAACCTCTGGAGTAATGGTGGGCTCAGTAGTAACTCTTAGCAGGCCAACCTCTGGAGTAATGGTGGGCTCAGCAGTAACTCTTAGCAGGCCAACCTGGAGTAATGGTGGGCTCAGCAGTAACTCTTAGCAGGCCAACCTGGAGTAATGGTGGGCTCAGCAGTAACTCTTAGCAGGCCAACCAGGAGTAATGGTGGGCTCAGCAGTAACTCTTAGCAGGCCAACATGCAGTAATTTGTATTTTATTTTAACATACATTTAAAAACATGAGCATGTAGTGTTTTATGTGTGCATTAGAGGTCTAATGTAAAAGTTGGACCCGTTTCCCGAAATGGACCTGGGGCTTTCCCACTCGGACCCGATATTCATAAATATATATTTTTTTTTTTATAGAGACCGTTCCGTCCAAACTCGGTCCGATCTGAGTGAGGGAAGCAGCAGAAAAGTATATAATTTTTTTATGCTACTTTATTAACCGGACTGATAAAGGAGGAGGGAGAGAGAGGCGAGGCTCTAGCAGGCGGGGAGGGGCCGTACTGTGAGTGAGTGACACGGGGAGGAGGGAGAGAGGCGAGGCTCTAGCAGGCGGGGAGGGGCCGTACTGTGAGTGAGTGACACGGGGAGGAGGGAGAGCCAGGCCGCAACCGACCGAGCCAACTCAAGCTATTGTAGACTAACAGCTGCCATAGCTAGGTTATTTATCATCCATATGATTCCGTAGTACTAGTCTTGACTGCATCAAACCAGGAAAAGTAAGTTAAGCTAGCTAGGCTGGCTATATTTGAGATTCTTCAAATAGCCACCCTTTGCCTGGATGACAGCCATTGAATCTGTATGTTTTGACCATGACAGTTTAAAATCTAAGGTAACACCAAATTATTTAGTCTACTCAACTTGTTCAACAGCCACACCATTCATTACCAGGTTTAGCTGAGGTCTAGAACTTAGGGAATTATTTGTACCAAATACAATGTTTTAGAGATGTTCAGGACTAGTTTATTACCGGCCACCCGGTCTAAAACTGACTGCAACTCTTTGTTAAGGGTTTCAGTGACTTCATTAGCTGTAGTTGTTGACCCGTATATGGTTGAATCATCAGCATACGTGGACACACAGGCTTTGTTTAATGCCAGTGGCAGGTCATTGGTAAAAAATAGAAAAGAGTAGAGGGCCAAGAGAGCTGCCCTGCGGTACACCATTACAGAGAAGGTTCCATTAAAGAAAACCCTCTGAGTACTATTAGATAGATGGATCTGAATCCACAATATGGCAGAGGTTGAAAAGCCATAACAGTAATGGCTATGGTAATGGTGGACTCAGAGGCTGCTGGCTGACGCTAATCTGCCTGGATATGACATCCAAATTAAATAAGGAAGCGGTACGTGTCTGCCATTTTACACAGAGCTTTGTCCTTTCATCACTCTATCCAATCACAGGCCTCCAAGCTACAGAGGCAGACCATGTCTTCTGTCTCCCTCCTACTTCCTTCCTGTATATTAACCTCCCTTTCCTCTCTACCTCTTTCTTTCCTGTATCAATTCAATTCAAAGGGCTGTATTGACATGGGAAACATCTGTTAACATTGCCAAAGCAAGTGAAATAGATAATAAACAATAAAAAATGAACAGTAAACATTACACTCACAAAAGTTCCAAAGGAATAAAGACATTTCATATGTCATATTATGTCTATAAACAGTGTTGTAATGATGTGCAAATAGTTAAAGTACAAAAGGGAAAATAAATAAGCATAAATATAGGTTGTATTTACAATGGTGTTTGTTCTTCACTGGTTGTCCTTTTCTTTTCGCTGTCTCTCGCTGTCTCCTCTCTCTCACTGTCTCCTCTGTCTCTCTCTTTCTCTCTCTCTCCGCTGTCTCCGCTGTCTCCGCTGTCTCCGCTGTCTCCCTCTGTCTCCCTCTGTCTCCCGCTGTCTCCCGCTGTCTCTCGCTGTCTCTCGCTGTCTCGCGCTCTCGCTGTCTTCTCTCCCTCTCTTCTCCAGGTGTATTCTGTCTTCTCTCCCTCTCTTCTCCAGGTGTATTCTAACCTCTCTTCTCTCTCCTCCAGGTGTTTTCTAACCTCTCTTCTCTCTCCTCCAGGTGTATTCTAACCTCTCTTCTCTCTCCTCCAGGTGTATTCTAACCTCTCTTCTCTCTCCTCCAGGTGTATAAAGGTTCTGCCACGTCCTACCAGATGCCCGGCCTGCAGACCAACAGTGAGTACCGCTTCAGGGTGTGTGCCATCCGCCAGTGCCAGGATGCTCCAGAGCTGAGTGGTCCCTACAGCCCCACGGTGACGCTCTCCCCCCAGCGCAGTGAGCTGTCAGCTGGCAGTGTGAGCAGTGTGGGCCCCCGGGCTGGAGCTGACCCCGCCAGGCCCCTAACAGATGAGCAGTGGGCTGCTCTCATCATTATGCTCTGCGCAGTCATCTCCATCCTCATCGCTTTCATCATCCAGTACTTTGTTATCAAGTGAGCTGTATCTCCCGTGTTTCTCTCCTCCGTCTCCTCCTCCTTTGTTCCTCCCTTCCTTCTCCAAGCTGCAGGGTTACAGCTTTAATTTCCTGTCGATGTTGTAGTTTATTTCTGTTGTCACCTCTGTGTGATTATGATTATAGCAGAGGGAGGGAGTCCAGGAGGAAATTATATAATGTATTGCTATGATACCTTCCTGTCTTCCCCTCCCTCACCTCCCTTTACAGAAGCCTCTCAATGTTTATCAAGACTCCGCTGTGGTTGGTTACCCTGCACAGAATAGAGTACCACATTATGAGTCATAATTACCCATAAGACCTAGCGCTCAAACAGGGTAATGGTTCCAATATTTTTTCCACCATTCATTTTTCCACATAGGGAATTTTAGAAACACTTACAATAAGGGCTGTGTTTTGTGTCGGCTTAGCCTGGCGTGACGTTTTTGATAACCGTGTAAACAAGACAAAAGGTGACTTTTGTCAATGTATTTGCCTGTATTTACCATGCAACACTTAAATGCTAATTAGCTGCTAATGTGGCTATCATAAAGAACTACAAATACCATGATGATCTGGACGAGACTGACGAATCGAGGCGAAGGTAAGAATCTCTGTATTAACTATCTAATGTTAGCTAAATGTAGTCATTAATAAATTGGCAAAAAAAATAATAAATGGACAATTCTGACAACTGTCTTGTGCAAATATTAAATTGACACAATGCCTGTTGACAAAGGTGTCAGCTAGAGACGAGGTGCAGGAGCATGCTGGGATTTGTAGTTTTGCATGTTGTCTACTTTGACGCTAATTAGCATTTTCACATCTGAGAGTAAAATGGAGCCGAAATATATTGATAACCGTGTAAATCTCTCTAGGACTTTTATCAAAAACGTCACGCCAGGCTAAGCCGACACAAAACACAGCCCTTATTGTAAGTGTTTCTAAAATCCCCTATGTGGAAAAAATTAATGGTGGACAAACTATTGGAACCATTACCCTGTTTGACCGCTAGGTCTTATGGGTATTATGACACCTCCACTGTGAGGCTCTATACTTCATTGTGATTGGTTAACCTGTACAGAATGGATAATGAAGGAGCAGGGATATACGGTTAAAAGAAATATCACTCACCATGTACGTGTCCGACCATATATATGTATAGATTATTCATTTATTTATATCGGAGTTTAAAAGGGGCCGGTATGAAACTATGTTAGTATGTAGGTTGATATTATATAGCCTATGTGCTGTTAGAACCTGGGACCTGATTTGGCCAGTGTTTTGCACAGAAGTGCATGTCCGGATGCACAGGTGTAGGGTGTGCCACAGTTACCTGGCTTCACGTGCTCGTGGGAAATAGGAAACTGGGCAAGATTTGTGTTCAAGTGCTTTTGAAGTCAGAATAATTATTCAACCGATTTAGATTCAAGCTAGCTTGATAGGCTTGCTAACATTTGCTTATAATAAAGTTAGCTAGCTTGCTTAACGTTGACGATATGGTCAGACTAGCTACGTTTATCCAAAATTGATAAGGTTGTAATTGTCAGAAACTCATTTGTTGTCATTTGTTTTGGTTGAAAAGGTTCAAGGTGAAATGTCTCAACCCCTAGTAACAACATTTTCTCAGTTTCCCCGCTTGTAATTCTGACTTGAAGGTCATTCAAGTGAAATGTCCAACTGGGAACTAGGAGCTTCCGATAACTCCGATTTAGCATGTGAACACAGCAACAGTTAGGAAGTGGCTGGGTGAGGGGATGGGGGGGTCAGAGGTCAGATGTACCACAGAGATACCTCGGAAAGGGGAAGTGGCCTCACCACACCTTCTGTAGTTTATTTAAAGGGTTAAATAGAGAGGACGAATAGATATCCAAATTCTTGTTTSCATTATAGAACGTTCATTTAGCACTTTCCAACTTTGTTGATGTTCGGAATGTGTAGGGATGCAAAAGTCGACTGGAGAAATGTTAGTATATTTTTGTATAGTGAAGACACACGGACCGGTTAGCAGTTGGAGAAATGAATCGCTCAGAAGTAGAGTTTAGGGGAAAATATAACATAAAACCAAACTAACACAATGATTATGATGATGAATAATTCTAATTATTTTTTACTATCATATAGTTATACTGTAGCTTGTATTTACAATCATGCAGAATCTTTTTTTGTTTTTTTTTGTTCTTCAGCACAAAACATCTACTTCCCTTACTATCCTTATTCTCTCTCTTTGTTTTTTGTTTTTTTCACGACTTCATTTTGCACCTTAAGTGAAGAGGAAACCTTGACTGAATGTGTCTTGGTTTTGTTATCCATTTTATAGAACTACGTATTTTCAGATTGTACAAGCCCTACTGGTGTTTTGGGTGTTTTAAAAAAAGTTCTAGTACCTTCCACATGATGTGTTCTCATAGTAACAACAGATGCTTTTTCTCCCGTCGGTATCAGACCAGTTTGTTGTTTTCAGAGGATTAAAGAAAACAAATAAACTTGGATGCATTTTCTTAATTTCGCTGAAGTTTATTTTTTATTTTTATTATTTTTATTTTAGAAAACACAATTTGTTTTTGTTTATTTAATTTTTTTTAGCAATATTGATTTGATGTTAGTAAACATACAATACGTATAATAATCATGATGAAATTAAATAATAGTATTTGGAGGATATCAACGTTTCTGATTTATTTTGATTTCTTTACATCAGAGTCATTCATGTGAATATCTATTTTTTTATAAGATTGAAGTATATGGTATTATAAACTATGTCCAGAGAAAATGAGAAAACACCTACATAGCTTAATAATCATAAACCGTGAAAAGTAAAAACTACCGCAGATCAGAACTGTGTTAACTCGTACTTCCTGTTGATCTAAAGTTTGGCCTTTTTTCTTTTTTTGCGGACACACACTTCCTTCACGCCATTTCACCCGGTGCATGGCGCTACACGTCACGGGGGAGTTGTAGATTTCAACGCGCAATATGGGTATAGAGACTCAGCTGAGCACGCGCTCTCAAGTCTGGATGGTGGAATCTATTCAACGCACCGCTACAGGTTTACCAGTGCAGGGCGCGTACACTACACGACAAAATCACATTAAACCACTGTCTTTCCTCCAGTATTCTCTTGTGATGGATCTTACGGTTTCATCAGGGAGCCATAAAGAAGTAAAGGAATGGCATCGCTGAATTCACGTTATGTTATTTCATGCTGCCACAGAATGGAAAGAAGTTAAACCAAAATGATTTTTGTATTTGAATTTCATTGTTTAAAGTCGAGAGATAAGTCACTCAAAGTAAGGGAATGTTCAATGAGGCTGGGTGTTTAAGTACTCCTCTAGGATAATCTGGTGTGGTTGGTGGACAATATGGTGTAGTTGCTCTCCAACAAATATAGAAGACCGAGGACATCCAAAATCCATCAGTTTAACGAATGAAGTAACGCTGAAACCGAATGTGTGTGTGAGAGAGTCTAATTGACACGTAGTCTAATCAATACGTAAATTCCAAATACTTACATTTTAATCGATAACAAAGACATGACCTTCCCCTGAATTCTATCAAATAAAATAGAGAATCCTTTAAAATATGCTAGCTAAACTGAGAAACATTGACAACATGCTGACACGAGTCACTGAAAAGGATTGAGGGCAAAGGCTCAATTAATCTGATCTTGTTCATCGAAACGCTAATAATTAATCCCTGTGATTGACAGTATACAGTACAATTGCATGTTGACTAACCAATCGCAGTGAAATTAGATAAATCTAGTAGATTGCTTGATAGCCACATCCATTTAACGTTTTTTTGGTCGGCTAGCAAGCGAAACTTGACGTCACACATCCGTTGACTTTTGGGACCAATTTCTCCAGCCTCTTTGAGCGAGCTATCGTTAGTTCAAATAAAGCCAATAATGTCCTAATATGAAAGTATAGATCCACCATGTTGTTGTCGGTTTAAGAAGTTATGACCAGGCGGAGGGTTCTCGGTTGAACGTGGACGCGCATCGGACAGTCCTTACACTTTGAAACCACACCGCCCCCGTTACGTATAACCCGCCCACCGGGTAAAAAATGCATAAAAATGAGTATGTCCCTTTTTTTTTCTCTCTGTGTGTGTTCCAAGTCTTTTTAACCGATTTGCCGAGTTATGCGAGCTAATCAATGTAGTCTGTGATCAGGCAGTAAGTAGTCTAGTGTTGTGTTTTGTTATGGACAAATATGATTCTGGCTGTTGCAACCATTATAAAGCTGATGATACAGGTACTTTGCATAACGTTTTTTCGGGGGGGGGGGATTACATTGATTTGGTCAACCAGGCATCTTTTGATTTCTGATGTCTTAATTCTTTGTCGTTTTTAAAGAATTAAATTCCTATTTTTGATAGTGATTGCATCGTGTGCCATTGTAAACAGCTCAGCGTGGTGGCAGGTCAAGCTACTACCTGTCGGGCTGAGAGAGAGACGAAACAAAACACTACAAAAATAAGATAATTAAAATATGCACACACAAAAAAAATGAGACCATTTTTATGTAATTTTAATGTTTGCAGTTACCTCATACACCGTACATTCCAAAATGAAAATTTGTTATACTATAAATACTACCGGTACCAGACATATCACTTTCAAATGTTCGTTATGGGAATTATAATGTAGAATCATAAGTATGTATCTAAAGTGTGTCTGTATAGCCATGATATCTACAAAGATCCATGCACAATAAAGATTTATAATTCTTAATTTCACCTTGTCTTGATTTGTCATGTCACGTTTTCCTCTACATTTTGTGGACCCCCCCTCCCTGGACAGGGTCACAGTGTCTCCCGACCTGCATCTTGACCCCGGGACAGGGCCACGGTGTCTCCCGACCTGCATCTTGACCCCCGGGACAGGGCCACAGTGTCTCCCGACCTGCATCTTGACCCCCGGGACAGGGCCACGGTTGCCCCCGACCGTGCATCTTGACCCCCGGGACATGGCCACGGTGTCCCCCGACCTGCATCTTGACCCCGGACAGGGCCACGGTGTCCCCCGACCTGCATCTTGACCCCCGGGACAGGGCCACGGTGTCCCCCGACCTGCATCTTGACCCCGGACAGGCCACGGTGTCCCCCGACCTGCATCTTGACCCCCGGGACAGCCACGGTGTCCCCGACCTGCATCTTGACCCCCGGGACAGGACCACGGTGACCGGCATGTGGGCCCCAGACAGTGTCCCAACGACCAACCACCTGGTCGTGGACTGGGACGGACAAACAGACCCACAGAGCCCTGGACACATTTTAGATCCAACCAAATCATAGAAAACAAAATATCATCTTTCCAATGTGTCAAGTAATTAACAAAAAAAACAGAGCAAACTAGAATGTTATTTGGCCCTAAACAGAGAGTACACAGTGGCAGAATACCTGACCACTGTAACTGACTGAACCTTAAGGAAGGCTTTGACTATGTACATGTAACGGATGTGAAATGGCTAGCTAGTTAGCGTGGTGCGCGCTAATGGCGTTTCAATCGTGACATCACTTGCTCTGAGACCTGAAGTAGTTGTTCCCCTTGCTCTTCAAGGGCCGCGGCTTTTGTGGAGCGATGGGTAACGATGCTTCGTGTGACTGTTGTTGATGTGTGCAGAGGGTCCCTGGTTCGCCCCCGGTCGGGCGAGGGGACGGACTAAAGTTAAACTGTTACATACAGACTCAATGAGCATAGCCTTGCTATTGAGAAAGGCCGCCGTAGGCAAACGTGGCTCTCAAGAGAAGACAGGCTATGTGCACACTGCCCACAAAATGAGGTGGAAACTGAGCTGCACTTCCTAACCTCCTGCCAAAATGTATGACCATATTAGAGAGACATATTTCCCTCAGATTACACAGATCCACAAAGAATTTGAAAACAAATCAATTTTGATAAACTCCCATATCTACTGGGTGAAATACCACAGTGTGCCATCACAGCAGCAAGATTTGTGACCTGAAGAACAACACCATTGTAAATACAATCCATAATTCTGTTTATTTCCCCATTTGTACCTTAACTATTTGCACATCATTACATCACTGTATATAGACATAATAGCATTTTAAAATGTCTTTATTCTTTATGGAACTTTTGTGAGTGTAATGTTTACTGTTAATTTATTTCACTTTATGATCTACTTCACGCTTTGCAACTGTTAACATATGTTGCGAGAGAGACCTGGATCAGGAGCAGGTGGACTGGGGACGGCCAAGTGGTCTGAGGCATGAAACACACTTACAACCAGTAACACAGTGTAAAGAGTAGGGCCATGCAACACACTTACAACCAGTAACACAGTGTAAAGAGTAGGGCCATGCAACACACTTACAACCAGTAACACAGTGTAAAGAGGGGCCATGTAACACACTTACAACCAGTAACACAGTGTAAAGAGTAGGCCATGCAACACACTTACAACCAGTAACACAGTGTAAAGAGGGGCCATGTACACACTTACAACCAGTAACACAGTGTAAAGAGTAGGGCCATGCAACACACTTACAACCAGTAACACAGTGTAAAGAGTAGGGCCATGCAACACACTTACAACCAGTAACACAGTGTAAAGAGTAGGGCCATGCAACACACACAACCAGTAACACAGTGTAAAGAGTAGGGCCATGCAACACACTTACAACCAGTAACACAGTGTAAGAGAGGGGCCATGTAACACACTTACAACCAGTAACACAGTGTAAAGAGTAGGCCATGCAACACACTTACAACCAGTAACACAGTGTAAAGAGAGGGCCATGTAACACACTTACAACCAGTAACACAGTGTAAAGAGTAGGGCCATGCAACACACTTACAACCAGTAACACAGTGTAAAGAGTAGGCCATGCAACACACTTACAACCAGTAACACAGTGTAAAGAGTAGGGCCATGCAACACACTTACAACCAGTAACACAGTGTAAAGAGTAGGGCCATGCAACACACTTACAACCAGTAACACAGTGTAAAGAGTAGGGCCATGCAACACACTTACAACCAGTAACACAGTGTAAAGAGGCCAGTAACACACTTACAACCAGTAACACAGTGTAAAGAGTAGGGCCATGCAACACACTTACAACCAGTAACACAGTGTAAAGAGGGCCATGTAACACACTTACAACCAGTAACACAGTTTAAAGAGTAGGGCCATGCAACACACTTACAAACCAGTAACACAGTGTAAAGAGTAGGGCCATGCAACACACTTACAACAGTAACACAGTGTAAAGAGTAGGGCCATGCAAACACACTTACAACCAGTAACACAGTGTAAAGAGTAGGGCCATGCAACACACTTACAACCAGTAACACAGTGTAAAGAGTAGGGCCATGCAACACACTTACAACCAGTAACACAGTGAAAGAGTAGGGCATGCAACACACTTACAACCAGTAACACAGTGTAAAGAGTAGGGCCATCAACACACATACAACCAGTAACACAGTGTAAAGAGTAGGGCCATGTAACACACTTACAACCAGTAACACAGTGTAAGAGTAGGGCCATGCAACACACTTACAACCAGTAACACAGTGTAAAGAGGGCCATGTAACACACTTACAACCAGTAAACACGTGTAAGAGTAGGGCCATGCAACACACTTACAACCAGTAACACAGTGTAAAGAGGGCCATGTAACACACTTACAACCAGTAACACAGTGTAAAGAGTAGGGCCATGCAACACACTTACAACCAGTAACACAGTGTAAAGAGTAGGCCATGCAACACACTTACAACCAGTAACACAGTGTAAAGAGTAGGGCCATGCAACACTTACAACCAGTAACACAGTGTAAAGAGTGGCCATGCAACACACTTACAACCAGTAACACAGTGTAAAGAGTAGGGCCATGCAACACACTTACAACCAGTAACACAGGTAAAGAGTAGGGCCATGCAACACACATACAACCAGTAACACAGTGTAAAGAGTAGGGCCATGTAACACACTTACAACCAGTAACACAGTGTAAAGAGTAGGCCATGCAACACACTTACAACCAGTAACACAGTGTAAAGAGTAGGGCCATGCAACACACAACCAGTAACACAGTGTAAAGAGTAGGGACATTTCGGTGACACTGTGGCCCTGTCCGGAGGCAGCCCCACCCTCTTTGCCAAAGCACAGCCCCCACACAACCGGGTTTTTAATTGAAGAGTCTGTCCAAAGGATATCAAGGATCAGATTCTATATGGAGGAATGGTCTTCAGAATTCTCCCAATGTGTTCTATAAAACATGACAAGGGCTAGTCTTCGCAGTGCTAGAATATTGAAAATCTTTTACAGTTATTTTTTGATACCTGTTAAGATAAATATATATTTCTGAGCAATTGTATTTGTATAAAATAATACAATTTCCAAAAAATGTTGAGCATACAATGTGTTGTTTTTTATAGTATTTTTTTTGCTCATGTGTATCAAGGGTGCCACTAATTTTGTACCTGACTGTATTACCCATGATTTCTTGAAAAATATAACTTATAAATGCCTCAACTGTCCTACCCCCATCAGAACCCAAAGTACAAGCTGGTTTTACTCATTGTAAACAGGCTCTGTTATAGCAAACGATCATAGCAACACATTCAAAACATGATTAAAACAATAATAGTAATGGATGGTCAGTCCTTGCATCTATTTCTCTGTCCTATGAATTTGAGAGTGGTTACATTTCTCCGGACCCATCGCTCAGCTTTTTACCAAAACAGTGGCAGGGTGTATCTTTGTTACTGTTTGGACTGCAGAGTGCCCCTTTTTAAGGCTGACTGAGAAAAGGCAAATATATTTTATTAATGCACTAGCTCCTAACTTTTTTCACTTAATTGTACCACCAAGTACATTTTACTCTGCCCACAGAGTACCCCGAAAGTACCCATCTTGTACATTTTACTCTGCCCACAGAGTACCCCGAAGTACCCCATCTTGTACATTTTACTCTGCCCACAGAAGTACCCCCGAAGTACCCCATCTTGTACATTTACTCTGCCACAGAGTACCCCCGAATACCCCATCTTGTACATTTTACTCTGCCCACAGAGTACCCCCGAAGTACCCCATCTTGTACATTTTACCAGTAAGCCTATGATCTCATGAGTCTTCTCAAGCACCCCCTGCGGATAGAACAGGTACCCCCAGTGGTCTTAGTACCCGCTGGTTGGGAAACACTGTATTAATTGATACATCTGGAACTGTTTGATTGGAACTGTCGTGGAGGGTTTTTGAGGGGTGGATCTGGAAGGGAAGAGTTTTTAAACGGTTTGGCCGGTTGTTTTTGGAGTGGTCAGAAGAGAAGGTTTTAAAAACCTCCACACGTTTACAGATTCTCCCCTTCTGACTTGTCTGTCATAAAGAACACTATGAATGTACCTGTGTTCTGGGGCCAAACACTGACGAACAGTTTAGGGAGTTGGCAGGGGACTGACTGGGATCAGAAATTGTCCCAGACATTTCTGACTCGCAAGCCTTTTTATCACCTCAAAGCGCCCACACCGGCCCATTTCTCCCCTCCAGACCCCCTGTTATTAAACACCAATTAAGACAGGCCCACTGGGCTTAGAATGGACCAGCCGATCTGGCAATTTGCCCAAACTTCCCCTTTGGCCATCCTAGTCCAGCCTTAGGAGTTGTGGATGCTGCTTCTGCTTTCCTGTCATGCTCCAGCTACGACACATCTTCACACACGTCCCAATGTGAACAACTTGTCACCTGGTAAGTCAGCAGTCCTGGTTCTGCTACCTAGTACACAGTGGCCATTTTAATGGCTTTTTGAGAGATGTCTCGTTAGAAAATTAGCTATGAGGAAAGACAAAGATCTGTGTTGAAAATAGCCTTGTAACTACTTAATGTGGCAAATACATGACACGCGTACATCATTATGTGGTAAAGATATCGTGACACGTCACACATTCCCCTGACAGCCGAATAGCAGAGGACACACGGAGAAAAGGCTCAATCCGAGACAGGGAGACATGATGGTACTGTTAGCCAGGGAGACGTGATGGTAGTGTTAGCCAGGGAGACATGATGGTAGTGTTAGCCAGGGAGACATGGTGGTAGTGTTAGCCAGGGAGACATGGTGGTAGTGTTAGCC
>NW_019943812.1:120566-122949 GCF_002910315.2 Salvelinus sp. IW2-2015
ATAGTGTGTACGCTGTCTCTCACATAACACAGTCCGTCTCCATCGTGTGTACRCTGTCCGTCAAGAAGTCAARATAGTTTTATGTTTCCAGCATGTAATTATGTAAGGAATCAACACAGTCACGACCTCTGCAGCCAGAATAACAGCAAAGTAGCTGCTTTTGGGTTCGTTTAAGCTGTTTTCTAGAGACATTCATTTGAATACATCCATAACAATGAGCTAATGAGGATACATTTTTCCTGGCATAGTGCCATCTCGTCAACACTGTTCATTAGGACGAGATCACTTTGAATATTCAACACTAGGCTAGAAGCTATGCAAACAGTTTGTTGCTAGCAAACAACCCGAATTAAATAGCAGTTGCTGAAAGACAGCTGGTTAAACTAGGTATGGGGAAGGATTTGACATATTTTAGCTCCGGTTACTTCATGAGGACAGTAGGGGACCGGATAAATTCCCGTTCATCACTCACCACGTTAGGTCATCATCAGATGCTCCCCCCCMAAAAAATATGTCTCTGCAAAAACAAATCAGTTGGTAGCGTTAGCAAGCTACGTTTGTCTTCCTTGGACATTGCATCTAATTTCGGTTTGTGTGTTTATTTGGTTTAGCTTTCTGTAACTTTGTAGCAACTACGGTCTGCATGTGTAGGTGTTTATTGTCATGATTGCAAGCTGTCGCGATATCTTCTCCAGCCGTCCCCGTTATGTAATGGATAATCAACAAGAGGCTATGCGTTCAATGGGACATAATGAACACGGAAGGTGTGTTGGAGTGGAACTGACCGACCGCGGAGTTGTATTATTTTCCAGAGAACAGCCACGAGTTGATTATCCCTTTTTATACCATGGCTATAATTTAACACATTTAGAGAGTAAGTTAACCAGTCCGTCTCATCATAGTGTGTACGGCGTGTCCGTCCATATACACAGTCCGTCACACAGACAACAGTCCAGTCACTGATAAGGTGTGTATTTCTTCGTTTCTCACATAACACATGTCCGTACATAATCAATCCTTCTCCATCTGTGTACGCTGTCTCTGCACATAACACAGTCGCGTGTCCCATAGTGGTGTAGGCTGTCCGTCACATAACACAGTCCGTCACACAGCACGTCCGTCACTATAGTGTGTACGCTCGTTCTTCACATAACACAGTTTGCCGTCATCCATCGTGTGTAACGCGGTCGCGTCAGAAGGTCAAATGTTGTTATGTTCGTGCCAGCATGTATTTATGTAAGGAATCACACGTCACGCGACCTCTGCAGCCAGAATAACAGCAAAGGCTTGCTTTTTGGGTTCGTTTTAAGCTGTTTTTCTAGAGACATTTCAATTTGAATCATCGATGTCCCATAACAATGGCAATGGGATACATTTTTTCTCTGGCATAGGGTGCCGATCTGCGTTCAACATTTCATATAGGACGAGATCACTATTGATATTCAACACTAGGCTAGAAGGCTATGCAAACAGTTTGTTGCTAGCAATCAACGCGTAGAAGAGTGCTTGAAAATGACAATGGGCAGAGGAAGAACAGGCGTAGAAAAAAAGAGCGAGAAATGACGAGGCTAGGGAGAGGCGTTGTATAAGAACAGTACTAGGTTTGGGGAGGATTGGACATATTTTAGCGCCGGTTGCTTCATTGAGACAGTAGGGGAACCGGATTAAATCCCGTTCATGAACCTCACGCGAGGTTGGTCAATCATCAGATGCTCGCCCCAAAAAAATATGTCGTCTGCAAAAACAAATCAGTTGGTAGCGTTAGGCAAGCTACGTTTGTCTTCCTTGGACATTGCATCTAATTTTTCGGGTTTGTATGTTTATTTGGTTTAGGCTTTCTGTACTTTGTAGCAACTACGGTCTGCATGTGTAGGTGTTGTATTGTCATGATTGCGCAAGCTGTCGCGGATATCTTCTCCAGCCGTCCCCGTTATGTAATGGATAATCAACAAGAGGCTATGCGTTCAATGGGACATAATGAACAGCGGAAGGTGTGTTGGAGTGGAACTGACCGGACCGCGGAGTTGTTGTATATTTTCCAGAGAACAGCGCACCGAGTTGGATTATCCCTTTTTATACCATGGCTATAATTTAACACATTTGCCACTAATGAGAGATATATGTTCATTCAACGAGTAGGTTATTATATGTTCATTTCACTAAAGTCACATGTATCACACTGAATATATGTTCATTCAACGTTAATTCCATCTCACTAGATAATGTTTCATTTCACACTAGATATAGTGTTCTATTTGCACACTAGATATATGTCATGTTTCCTCACGTAGATTATATGTTCTATTTCTCACTAGATAGTATGTTGATTTCACACTAGAAATGTGTTCACCCAATTGATGCTGGCTCTTTTACGAATAAGTTC
>NW_019943812.1:124845-128152 GCF_002910315.2 Salvelinus sp. IW2-2015
TAAGTTGCTGCTCTTTACAATAAGTTGCTGCTCTTTACAATAAGCTGCTGCTCTTTACAATAAGTTGCTACTGTGTCACATATTGTAGTAGTTCATTGTATTGTAAAGGCCCATAGGGCTCTGGTCAAAAGTAGTGCACTAAGGGATAATCGAGTGACTATGCATTCTATGAAAAATAATTAACAACCGTAGAAGGTGTGTTATTTTCCAGAGAACGCATAGAGCCCCGAGTTGATTCTCCTTTTTATACCATGGCTATAATTTAACACATTTTCAGGTAGAAATGTGTTCAACCATTGAAGTAGCGAGCAAGTTTACTAGACAGCTACGGTAGTTGCCTAGACAGCTACGGTAGTTGCCTTGGTAACCAAACAAAACAGACGTGCTCGTTCATCTAACCAAACCATCAGTCCTAGCTTGCTATTATGAAAATCGAAATTTAACCATAACAATAATATTTTCAATTGGACTTTTGCTTTCAAAAGCAGCTCAAACACAGACCAAGTAACTATGGCACTATAGCCATTGAAATCTACTATGAAAATGTACCATGCTTTATTTTCGATTTAGTCCCGGGCCTAACAACACTCATGCCTAATATACTCTCCAAACATCGGCTTTTCGGGCATTATCACTTTTATACAACGGATTACCAACATATTCACACAATACTGGACATATTTTCATTAACTTTATTTTGATGAATTTATTCATATTTTTTCATCCTTCCACGAGATATAGTCCTGAAACAAATCTACGGTTGCTTTGCTGTTCTGTCTGAACTGTTTGACGTGACTGTAAATTAGTCGTAGTTGGCTAGCTAGCGAGCAAGGGATAATAACATTGCCAGCCAGTATGGCAATGGAACATTTACAACGAACGACTGGGGTCCATAGATACAGAACAAAAAGACTGAACGACTGGGTCGTGTTTCTTGTATCCGAACTGATAGAAAGAACGACCAGCCGGCTTCGGTAGCAACCCTAGATTTGTGTCGGGACTATATCTCGTGGAAGGATGAAATAGTATAAATAAATTAATCAAAATAATTCCTCATTATTTGAATATGTTGGTAACCCGTTGTATAAAAGTGATAATGCCATCAAAGTCGGTGTTTGGAGGATATATTGGCACGGGTGTGACAAAGTCGAGGGCCAGCAAACCGTGCCAATATATCCTCCAAACACCGCCTTCTCTGCCATTATCACTTAAATAATGCACGCTCTAGAATGCCCTTAAAGCCAATCAGAAACGAGTATTCAACAATACCATGGTATAACTGGTTTTAATGTCCATTCTAGAATGCCCTTAAAGCCAACTCTGCCATTATCACTTAATAATGCACGCTCTAGAATGCCCTTAAAGCCAATCAGAAACGAGTATTCAACAATACCATGGTATAACTGGTTTAATGTCCATTCTAGAATGCCCTTAAAGCCAATCAGAAACGAGTATTCAACAATACATGGTTATAACTTGGTTTAATGTCCATTCTAGAATGCCCTTAAAGCCAATCAGAAACGAGTATTCAACAATGCTGTAGTATAAGTTTGTTTTAATGTCAGAACAAAACCCTGATGATATTAAAGGTTCACTGCAGGAGAAAGACAGTGTGTATGACCTAATAAGGACTCTAAATGCTGTTTAGTAGAACCAATGATGTCCATTGACCGCCTACGTAGCCTATCAACTTGATTTGTAGTCCTTGATTTGTAGTCCTGTCGTGTTCTACTGGAATCGTGAATCCTGTGTGTTCATCAGTGGCCTGTCATTATTACTGTATCTGCTTCTATATGTATTAGCTAGACAACCACAGTGCACAGCAGTACCATGTCGCCAGCTTTTCAGTCCACAAATTGGATTGTCATCAAAGGGACTCATTATCAGAGATAATGGGGATTTTCATGACCTTGTTGCTCCCCCCCTACATTAGGGATATACTAATTCATCGGCCTTTCCAACAGAGTATAGTAACATGACAGCCGCTGTCACATAGCTCATACACTTATATATGCAAAAGTTATGGAAACGTCTAAGAGCAACAACGGCTCAGCCGTGAAGCTCACAGAACGGGATCGCCGAGTGCTGAAGCGCGTAAAAATTGTCTTTCCTCGGTTGCAACTCTCACTACGAGTTCCAAACTGCCTCTGAAGCAACTTCAGCACAATAACTGTTCGTCAGAGCTTAATGAAATGGGTTTCCATGGCCGAGCAGCCGCACACAAGGCTAAGATCACCATGCGCAATGCCAAGCGTCGGCTGGAGTGGTGTAAAGTACGCCGCCATATGGCTCGGAACAGGGGAAACGTGTTCTCTGGAACAATGAATCACGCTTCACCATCTGGCAGTCTGACGGACTTATCGGGGTTTGGCGGATGCCAGGAGAATGCTACCTGCCAGAATGCCATTAGTGCCAACTGTAAAGTTTGGTGGAGGAGGGGAATAATGGTCTGGGGCTGTTTTTCATATTTTTCATACAGCATACAATGACATTCTAGACGATTCTGTGCCTTCCAACTTTGTGGAAACAGTTTGGGGAAGCCCTTTCCTGTTTCAGCATGACAATGCCCCCGTGCACAAAGCGAGGTCCATACAGAAATGGTTTGTCGACATCGGTGTGGAAGAACTTGACTGGCCTGCACAGAGCCCTGACCTCAACCCCATCGAACACCTTTGGGATGCATTGGAACTCCGACTGCGAGCCAGGACTAATCTCCCAACCATCACTGCCGGACCTCACTAATGCTCTTGTGGCTGAATGGAAGCAAGTCCCCGCAACAATGTTCCAACATCTAGTGGAAAGCCTTCCAGAAAGAGTGGAGGCTGTTATAGCAGCAATGTTCCAACATCTAGTGGAAAGCCTTCCCAGAAGAGTGGAGGCTGTTATAGCAGCAATGTTCCAACATCTAGTGGAAAAGCCTTCCAGAAGAGGGAGGTTTATAGCAGCAATGTTCCAACATCTAGTGGAAAGCCTTACCAGAAGAGCGGAGGCTGTTTATAGCAACAATGTTCCAACATCTAGTGGAAAGCCTTCACAGAAGAGTGGCGCTGTTATAGCAGCAATGTTCCAACATCTAGTGGAAAGTCTTTCCAGAAGAGCGGAGGCTGTTATAGCAGCAATGTTCCAACATCTAGTGGAAAGCCTTCCCAGAAGAGTGGAGGCTGTTATAGCAGAAAAGGGAGGGAGGGACCAACTCCATTTAATGCCAATGATTTTGGAATGAAGTTTTGACGTGTAGGTGTCCACTTTGGTCACAGTAGTTTATATCCCTCTAGTGCTCCTCAATCTCAGTGAAACAGCTGACCAT
>NW_019943812.1:128878-144010 GCF_002910315.2 Salvelinus sp. IW2-2015
ATCAGAAACGAGTATTCAAACAATACATGGTATAAAGGTTTTAATGTCCATTCTAGAATGCCCTTAAAAGCCAATCAGAAACGAGTATTCAACAATGCTGTAGTATAAGTTTGTTTTAATGTCAGAACAAAACCCTGATGATATTAAAGGTTCACTGCAAGAGAAAGACAGTGTGTGTATAGCCTAATAAAGACTCTAAATGCCTGTTTAGGTAGAACCAATGATGTCCATTGACCGCCTACGTAGCCTATCAACTATATTGTAGTCCTTGATTGTAGTCCTGTCGTGTTCTACTGGAATCGTGAATCCTGGTTGTTCATCAGTGGCCTGTCATTATTACTGTATCTGCTTCTATATTATTAGCTAGACAACCACAGTGCACAGCAGATACCATGTCGCCAGCTTTTCAGTCCACAAATTGGATTGTCATCAAAGGGACTCATTATTCAGAGATAATGGGGATTTTCATGACCTTGTTGCTCCCCCCCTACATTAGGGATATACTAATCATCGCCTTTCCAACAGAGTAGAGTAACATGACAGCCGCCTGTCACATAGCTCATACACTATATATGCAAAAGTATGGAAACGTCTAAGAGCAACAACGGCTCAGCCGTGAAGCTCACAGAACGGGATCGCCGAGTGCTGAAGCGCGTAAAAATTGTCTTTCCTCGGTTGCAACTCTCACTACCGAGTCTCAAACTGCCTCTGGAAGCAACTCAGCACAATAACTGTTCGTCAGGAGCTTAATGAAATGGGTTTCCATGGCCGAGCAGGCCGCACACAAGCCTAAGATCACCATGCGCAATGCCAAGCGTCGGCTGGGGAAGATGTGCACATACATATGTTTAGACAGATTGGAAACTCTTGTTGGAATCTATGGACAGGCATTGTTTAAGTTTTTAAGAGAAGTCCACAGGTATCAATTTTTTCATATGAATGACAAATCGTCCCATCACTTTAAAGTTAAAATATGTATGGTGTACCACAAGGATCAGTTCTGGGCCCCTTTACCTTTTATTATGGAACTACTTGGTTGCATAGCTCAAACCCCTATCACTATCATCTTTCTCTTTCTCTCTCCCCTCTTTCTCTCTTTCTCTCTGTCTCTCTGTCTCTCTCTCTCTCTCTCTCTCTCTCTCTGTCTCTCTGTCTCTCTGTCTCTGTCTCTCTCTCTCTCTCTCTCTGTGTAGGCCGTCATTGTAAATAAGAATTTGTTCTTAACTGACTTGCCTAGTTAAATAAAGGTTCCATTTCTCTCATTCCTCCCTCATTCTCCACCAGTGATAGTAGTCCTGGCGTTTGTGATCTGTTGGCTGCCCTACCATATTGGCCGTAGCCTGTTTGCCCAGGTGGATGACTACGAGGAGGCGAAACTGAGCCAGGACTTCAACGTAGGCTCCATGGTCCTCTGTTACCTCAGCGCCTCCATCAACCCTGTCCTCTACAACCTCATGTCCAGGAAGTACCGCGCCGCCGTGCACCGCCTCTTCCTGCTTAGACACGAGCCCCACCCCCGACGCTATGGTGACAACAACCATCGACCAACCGGACAGAGACAGCAGCTGTCCCTCAGAGAAGAAACCACCACACTGGACGATACCATGATCGGAGTGTAGGAGGTTGCTAAGGACAGTGCCATGACCTCTAACCCCAGAGTTTGTAATGGTTAGAAAACCTGGTGAGTGCATCTATGAGAGAGAGAGAGAGAGAGAAGAGAAGAAGAGAGAGAAGAGAGAGAGGAAACAGAGGAGAGAGAGAGAGAGGAGAGCGAGAGAGAGAAAGAGAGAGAAGAGAGGAGAGAGAGAAGAGAGAGAAGAGAAGGGAGAAAGAGAGGGGAGGGCATGTGAGAAGAAGGAAGAGGTGAGAAGGCTAGAGAGAGACAAGTACAAGAGACAGAGAGTGAACGAGAGGGAGAGAGAGGAGAAAAGAAAAACAGCAGTGAGTGGCGTTGGCGTTCCTAAAAGTAAATAAATAATAAGAACAAATGATCGCTCTCCGTCCTCTCCAGCCTTTAAGGGAAGCTTGAATGAATAATGGATAGGAGCAAGATGGACTGTGGCGGGAAGGCAACAGGAGAGAAATACCACTTTAATTGTTTTTAGACAACAGGCAAAGTGATCTTGGGTTTGGCTAACGCTAGGTTAAGATACTACAGCGAGTAAGCCGCTTAATATAGACTGAGAGATAAAGCAATATGTCTGAGAGCAGTAATGCCTCAGGAACGTCACCTTAACCTTAATCAACTGCCTGACATTTGTTCTATTTCGATTCACTATTCAAGGCGCAGACCTGTGATAATCACGCTGAGAAGCAAATGGATCGTTAATCAAAAGTCGTTTTCTAACGCACTCTGATGACACAATGTTACTTAACTCAATATCACAGAGATTATAACACTGTGCAATCCATCCATGTCCAGTAAATAGAACAAAGGAGAAATAACAAAGGTATTTAATATTAGAGAAATGTTTATGTCCTAATATTATCTGAAATTACTCGCATTTATCCTGGAAGTAAAGCTCTAACAAAGACACCTGGATACTAATATACAGTACGACCTGATGAAGCAGCCTTGGCAGAGATCTGGCGCAGAGAGACGGACACCAGGGAATTCGGTCCTCATTATTATGAACATTTGAAGTGTCCTCTACTGTGGTCATAAAAGACACTAAACAAAACGAGCTCATACACGATCTATATCACTTAAATGGAATATAGGGTCTGTTGGAGAAAGCACCTTGGAACAATAGACTCCTTACCTAGAAGAGCTAGCGGACCGCGCCAAGGAAGATGTGTAGCCAAGGGTGAAGAGACGAACGAGAAATGCCTCAACTTCTATAGTCGATAGTCAGCCAAGGGGGTCTCTGTTCACACACTACGAGCGTCACAGACGAAGCCACCCTCATGCAGACACCACATGTGGAGGTTGAAATCAAGACCCCAGAAGTTTATATCTCACCCTTTACAAAGAACAAGACGCCTCCAGATTCCACTCGTGGAACGTGATGGTGCACGATACCTTTGCATGAAGAGACAACGCGATCTCTTGCAGGCCACACAACACCCCAGACTCCAGCGCATCACAGGCACGATGTGTGCCCAGAGAGCGGAAGCCACTCCTCACAGTAAATCACAGCCACGCACACAATCATGACAACTACCACTTCTAGAGATTATGCCACACCATAAAGATAACTACCTATGAGGGACATCATCTAAAATCTCAATAATAGTACCCCTGAAATTATTACGGGAGTGAACCAAAACACACCACAACTCACATTACCCTCATATAACATTAGAGGTGGAGGCTCTTAGCGGACTGATGGAGAACGCAAGATCAGGAGGAAACACGGTGGTTCATAACAACAGGAACCAGTGCACACTGAAACAGGAGTCCAGATCCCGTCCTGTCTGTGCTGTAGCAGTCCTCACTGTCCGTACGTATGTTTCCTCTTGGCAGCCGAACACAGAACACACAACTCATTTTTCTCCAGTGGTTCCTTAGTGGGGCAGAGGGGTTCATGTTCTAGACCCGCTTACCTTCTGAAGTCGGGCCTGGAGCCTGGGCCTGAAGAGTAAAGTCCGCCCCTGCTCCTGCTCCCCACGGGCTCCAGAAACACCCACGACCACTGACATCCAGATTATGACTCCCTCACTTGTGGGCCTCGAGAAGCTGCCCCCTACTAGGGCGTCACACTTCTGGTCAAAGCACAACCTGCACTCACTCCCCGAGGGTGAATGACCACTCGGAGGTGGCAGCACTCGAGAGCCCGTGGGGAATGTCTTTTTCAAGGCAAGGGACTGGAGGCAGAGTAGTCCCACGACTGACCGCGCAAGGCGAGGACAGATTGGGAACAGACGCGCACAATGTACAGAGAGAAATCCCTTTTATGACCTTGCTCAGAGTGCTCAAGACCTGCAGATGGGGTGACGACACAGGTTCACCTTCCAACGCACAGGAAAAAGGACCATGGAGTATATCTAGAATGCAGCGAGGAGGGCCAAACGACAGGCGCAGGAAGGTGGCATTCGGGGACACCATGCACCTCTGAAATGTTCCTTGACAGTGGGGGCAAGGTGGCGCAGCACACCCCGCGACTGTGGGACACTCTTCCACTGATCGGCAGGGGTGCCACACGCGGGCCTCGTGGAGACCATGAACAATGAGGCTGTGGCTCAGCGCAACACTCCCTATGGACACCAACCTGACAGAGTTTGAGAATAACCCTGCAGAGAGAGTGAATATGAGAGAAACTCGCGCGCAAAGTGTGACAGGTGTCAGTGTCATCTGACTTATCAACAAAGTGGGAATGAACAAACCTCGGTAACTATTTATCAATTGGGCTCTGGTCATCCAGGGGTATTATAACACACCGAATGATGGAAACTAGATCAATGGATAAAATGTTAATCTATAGAGCGTAGGAAACCGACACGCGGGCAGCCTGGCTTCACGGAAATGTTGGAGTTCTATAGAGTCATACACCTTCAGATTTTAATATCTGATCAATTAGTCTCCTATAATTAATTATAATTATTACGCTTCGTCATTCTCATCTGACACGTCGTATATTCCTTGGTATCTGCACACCCACCACTACACAAATATTAGGAATTACTACATAAAATCAGATCAGCCACAATGACATAATACCAGGGAGAGGAGTTCAGAGATAAAAATTTGTAATTTTAGGGGTGGTTTCTTATATTCAAAAAAATGATTAAGACACAGCGCTGACCCGGTTAAGTTGGGTCTTAAGTCACTGATAAACGCACGGCTAGGTAGCGACAAACGAGATAGGCTCGCGGTCTGATGGACTAGAGCGCAGAGACAAAGAGCAGGCGAAAAGGCAACATGGATTACATTCACACAACAGACTCGGTAAGGTAAGGATAGGAGGAGTATAATTAATTGAAATGCAATAGGAACGGACGTAGGGATTTGCCCATGGAGAGCTGGCCCGGTGCTACAATGGAATAGGACTCGAAAGGAGAAATTGCATAATTAAAAATTTTACGCCCGCCCCCGTGTCGTTGTATCTCTCTGTTGGAATCCGGTCCGTCTGTGGAGAAAGTCGACAAGTCTCTCTGGTTTAACTTTCATTGAGTCACAAAGTGTTTTTCAATGGTTAGAATGGATATTCGGAAGTACCATTCAGAATTTCGTCACTAGAATAGATGTTTCGGCGTGTCTGTATTTCTCGTACTCGGTTTTACGCAATTTCCTAGCTGCCAGACTAGTAAATTCGTGTCTAAAGATTTGCTCTTATTCTGCAAGGGATCGATAGTCTCAGAGTTTAACCATTTCAGGCCCGGTAGCCAAATGCTCCACGGTAGGAAATAGTCTTGTCCTTTGGTAGAGGTTGTAGTTTAAACCATTTCACCACCAGCGTCAACCCGGCATGTTCCTGGTCTTAGAAATTCAAACATTTGTAGCCCTTCTGCGCTCACGCTGGGGTTTGCTTAGTCTGATGTGAATTTCCAATACAGGAGTGGGTTTTATACGTAACATTAGAAAAGGGCCGGTATCCATGACGCTTAATGTGATTGGTCTGGGCTCACGGGGGGTGTGGCCAACTGACCTTATTTAATCTTTAAAATAATCGAAAAATCATACGCTACATTTTTATGTGGGGTAAGAAGATTAATTATCAAATGGTACATCTTTAGCACAAAAAAAGTTTCATATCTTATAATCACACTACTTTACACAATATTAAGATGTAACAAGTAAAATCCTGACAGCTGGGAATATTTATACCTCCTTTAAGAGATACAGCTTCGTGTGTCGTTTGTCGGGTATCCTTCATGAGACGCAAATGAAACACACTCCCCTTCACAACTGCCCTTGGGGAACGTGTTCCACAGAATATTCCCACATTCCTCCAAAATAAGCCAATATTGTTTAATTCTCTCCTAATGTTTGGGGATTTAGGAGTGTTCGGTTCACCAGGGAAGTCCTTTTGTTCCTCTCTTCTTCCTTTGGGGTCTGCATCGATCCCAAGGGGAGAGAGGGTCTTCCGCCAAGGAATGTTATGAGCCTGAGATATGGCTTAAAAAAACCTGGGTGTAATAAGAGAGAGTGAAGAGAGGGGGGTACCCCACACGCATGCGTAACCCCCAGAAAGGGCCACGGTCATGACACAGGTGTGCCAAGCTTTGGTAGCGTCATACGGTGGCCTGCGACTTGCGATCTCGAGGCTGGGAACTTGGTGCACTTTCCATCAAGGGCGACCTCAACAAAGTAACTGAGTAAAGGGTCTGACACTACCTATTTTCTTGTAAATGTCAATATTTTCAATGTGGGTCTAAAAACCTGTTTTCCACTTTGTCATTATGGGGTATTGGTGAGGGTGGCATTGATGGGGTAATTATGACTGGTTCATCTATGGGTGTATTGTGCCATGGGTCCCATAGGGATGGGGTACCTTGTGATCGTCCAAATGGTCCCCTGTGTGGGGCTCCAGTTGGTAGAGCATGGCGCTTGCAAACGCCAGGGTTGTGGGTTCATCCTCCCACGGGGGGACCAAACCAGGGGATGGGAATATGTAATTTTGTGAAGCTGGGTTCCTAATCTGAGAAGTCGCTCTGGATAAGCACGCGTCTGCTAGAGAATTGACTTAAATGTAAATAATGGGAGCAGTAATTGTGATGTCATAGATGGGGTATTGTGATGTAATAATGAGGTATTGTGATGTCAATTATGGGTATTGTGATGTCATTATGGAGGTAATTGGGGTGGTGTAGATTGATGAATGGGGGGAAAAAACTTAATGGAAATTACTAATAATTTTAGAATAAGTGTAATGTACGACGGCCAATGGTGAACTTTAAAACAGTTACAGAGTTTAATGGGCTGTGAATAGGAGAAAACTAGAGGATGAATCAACAACATTGTAGTTACTCCACAATACTAACAACGAGAAATGACAGAGTGCAAGGAGGAAGGCGCGGTATGTAAATAAAATATTCCAAAAACATGGCAAACCTGTTTACAACAAGGCAAATTAATCCGATAATACTTAGACATGGGGTGCGCAAAAGAAATCAATGGGGTTCATGGCATACGCCGAATAGCCCGGAAGTTGCTGAAATGGTATCTGGCGCAAAAGTCCGGAAATACAACCATACTATGAGTAACCACTCTCTTACTTTTAATAGTGGTGGATGCATCATGTTATGGGTATGCTTGTAAATCGTTTAAGGAATGGGGGAGAATTTTCAGAATAAAAAGAAAACGGACGGAGAAAAGCAACAAATAAAATCTTTAAAGGAAAACCTGTTAGTCCCTGCTTTCGCCACCAGACAAACTGGGAGATGAATTAACCACCTTTCCAGCAGGACAATACCCCGGGTCTAAAAACGACCAGGCCAACCATCTACAACGGAGTGTTGTTTACCCAATAAAGACAGTGAAGTGTTCCTGCAGGGGTGGCCGCAAGTGTACAGTTTTGACATTAAATCTATCCATGGAAAATCTATGGCAGACATTCAAAATGGTCTGTCTAACAAATGATCAACCCAAAACCACCTGACAGATCTTTTAAGAATTATAAAAAGAATAACGGGGCAAATATTGTACAATCCAAGATGTGGGACAAAGCGCTTAGAGATTTACCCTGCACGTAAGACGGCTACAGCTGTAATCGTGCTGGGAATGGGCAACCTAGATATGATTTGTATGTCTAGACTATGTATTGACTCAGAGGTGTGATACCATTATGTAAATGAGAGATTTTGTATTTTCAATTTCAATCATTATGAAACATTCTAAAAGCGGAATATTTTTTACAACGATTGATCGGGATGGATATCGCCTTATTGTGTGTACGATCTGGGTGAAGAAAAAGATATGGGCAGGGCTGTAACCCTATCCACTAGAGGGGGGAGGTATATAGATCCGGTCGAGGGGTATGACTAGGGATTGCTGAAGGCTCTGTACATAGATGTAGGAGATATAACTAATACTAGGGCATTGAAAAGAACAGGTCCTTCGTATCGGCACGCCCAACCATCAAAATCGACAGAGCAGCAGTAACATTCTACAGCACCTAGCCCAGTCCTCTACACAACAGTCCCTACACAGCAGTCCTCTACACACAGCCCAGTAACTCTAGCACACAGTCCCTCTACACCAGTCCTCTACATCACAGCACAGTACCTTGACAACACAGCACAGTACTCTACTATCGGACCACAGCACAGGGGTCCTCGTAAGTACAACCACAGCACAGTCCTACACACAGCACAGTTCCTAAACACACAGCACATCCTGCTACACCCGCAGCAGTCCTCTCCACACAGTACAGTCCTCTACAGCAACAGTATCACTGGTCCTAATTCATACATGCACAGTAACAGTCCTCTAAACGGGCAACAGACAAGCAACAGTACTCCAGCACTCGGAGTAGTTTGTTCTGGGGAAAGGCCCAGCAAACAGTAACTCTACACACAGCTACAGCTCCTCTAACACACAGCACAGTCCATCTACCAGCAGTAATCTACAACACATGTACGTGCCTCTTACAACACAGTCCTCTACACGAGGGTCAGGGGTAACAGTACCTCTACACACCAGTACAAGGGTACCCTGCTACACAACAGTCATCTACACACACAGTTCCTCCTACACACACAGTCCTCTACACACAGACAAGTACTCTACACACAGCTACAGTACTCTCACACGTACAAGTCCTCTTACACACATACAGTCCTCTACACACAGTACAGTACCTCGTACACAAGTGACAGTCCCTCTATACAAGTAAGTCTCTACACAACATACAGTCCCTCTCACACAACACAGTCCCTACACACACAGTCACTTTACAGCACAGTCCTCTAGCACCACAGTCCGCGTACACACAGTTCCCGCGTCTACCGCACAGGCAGTCCTCTTACACTACAGTCCCCTCTACACACGTCCTCTACACACAGTCACTCTACACACATGTCCTCTACACACCAGTATCACGTCCCCTCTACCACACACAGTGACACGTCCCTCTAACTACAACGCAACAGTCCTCTAAGCACACAGTCCGTCTACACACAACACAGTCCCTCTAACACACAGTCCTCTAATCAACCACAGTCTCCTCTAACACAACACAGTCCTCTACACACAGTCTTCTACACACAGTCCTCTAACACACAGTCCTCTACACACAGTCCCTACACACAACACACAGTTCCCTCTACCAACACAGTGGCCTCCCCTAATCACAACGGATCAGTCCAGTAACTGCTCATACACCAGAAAGGGCCGACTAGCACAGGCTTGACATTAAATAAAACAAACTTAACACAATCACTTCAGCATTTAACAACAGACAAAATGGAGGATTTAGTTTACCACGTTGGCAGTGCTGGGCTCTCTGTCATAAAACCAGGGATAATGCAGGGGCGTGAAGACTAAACATGAAATTCGATCCATTTAGGTCGAGAACTAATGAACCATCCAAGTATCTTTTGCCCAAAGTGGTTGCACCAGCAGCTCATCACGTCACATCAGCTAACATTCTGATACCATTGGTAAATACACATGAATATTCAAACATTTCACAAGTAGAATAACAGTCGAGACCCACCATACGCTGTGACATCCTCACTGCACCCAGACGCCTTTCCCTTCATCACCTCCACGATAAGAGAAACAAAAAAGCCCCAGGTTCCCTTTATCAAACACCTCTCTCCTGAAAATATCGGCTTAGTCCTCCATCTTCTCCCCAAAGCCCAATGGAAATCTCTCCAGTGGTACTACCCTATCAGGATGACATGCAGGGTGGGCAACGTCCTGGTCCTCTATAAAGCACAGTTTTAACACTCTCAGCTAACATAGTGTCGTAGTGTGACTGTACCCATACGTGTTGTAGGGATGTTGGACTGTACTCATAGTGTTGTAGTGTGATGTACTGGATCTACATAGTGGTTGTAAGTGTGACTGTAACTCATGAGTGTTGTAGTGTGACATAGTACGGATGCTAACATAGTATTTGTAGTGTGACTGTACTCATCGCGATTGTAAGTGTGACTTGTCACTGGATACTTACCATAGTGTTGTAGTGGTGGCAACTGTGAGAACTCATAAAGTGTTGTAAGTGTGACTGAGAGTACTGGATGCTACATAGTAGTGTAGTGTGACTGTACAATGGTCGATAGATGGGTAGTGTGGGACTTGTACTGCACTAGTGGGTGTATGTGTGAGGCGTGTACTGGGGATGTTCTACAATAGTGTTTTGTAGTGTTGACTGTACTCATAGTGTTGTTATGTGTCCGACTGTGATCTGGATGCTAGCAGTAGTGTTTGTTATGGTGGACTGTACTACATAGTGTTGTAGTGTGACTGTACTGCATCGTGTTGTAAGTGTGACTGTACGCCATCGTGTTGTAGGGTTGTTTTTGTTGGGGAGGCGATTGTTTTGGCCTAACTGCATAAGTGTTTGTTAAGTTGTGACTGTACTGGATGCTACATAGTGTTGTACGTGTGACTGTAACTTCATAGTATTTGTAGTGTGACTGTACTCATAGTATTGTAGTGTGACTGTACCTCAATAAGTATTGTAGTGTGACTGTACTCATCGTGTTTAGTGTGACTGTACTGCATCCGTGTTGTAACGTGTGACTGTACTCATATAGGGTGGGTGTTGAAAGTGTGACTGGTACTCATAGTGTTGTAGTGTGAATGTTAACTAGGGGATGCTACAACTAGTGTTGTGTAGGTGTGACTTGTACTACTGCATAGTAAGTGGAGTATGTGACTGTACACTCAACGTGGATTCGTAGTGTAGACGGTTAACTGGATGGCGGACATAGTGTTGTAGTGTAACTGTACTCCAATAGTGTTGTAGTGTGACTGTACCATCGTGTTGTAGTGTGACTGTACTCATCGTGTTTGTAGTGTGGGCGTACTGGCACTAGTGGTTGTAGTGTGACTGTACTGAGAATCTACATAACGTGTTTGTAGTGTGACTGTACTCACGTGTTGTAGTGTGACTGTACTCATCGTGTTGTAGTGTGCCTGTACTGGAGGGCTACATAGTGTTGTAGTAGTAAGTACTGTACTCATCGTGTTGTAGTGTGAACTGTAACTCATCGTGTTTGTAGATGTGAGTGGTACTCATAGAGTTGTAGTGTGACTTCGAGTACTGGATGCTACATAGTGTTGTAGTGTGACTGGTACTCATAGTGTTTGGTAGTGTGACTGTACTGGATTGCCTACATAGTGTTGTAGTGTTGACCTGTCTGGATGCTACATAAGTGTTTGTAGTGTGACTGTACTGGACTGCACTACATATGTGTTTTGGTGTACTGTCCTGGAATACTACATAGTGTGGTAAAGTGTGACCTGTACTCATAGTGTTGCTAAGTGGTAGAACTGTATGGGATGCTACAGTAGTGTTTTGGGTGTGACTGTCCTGGATACTACAAATAGTGTTGTAGTGTGACTGTACTCATCGGTGTTGTACGTAGTGGATGTAACTGGATGCCTACATAGTGTTTTGGTGTGACTTCTGACTCATTAGTGTTGACAGTGATGACTGTACTCATCGTGTTTGAGTGTGACTGTTCTCATAGTGTTGTAGTGTGGACGTTACTGAGCTAATAGTGTTGTAGTGTGACTGTACGTGGACAAATGTTGTTAGTGTGACTGTACACTCGAGTTGTAGTTGTGTGAACATGTGTTGTGATGTGCCTGTACCATCGTTGTGTAGTGTGACTGTACTCATAGTGTTGATAGTGTGACGTACTCATAGTGTTGTAGTGTGACTGTAACTGGATGCTCAATCTAGTGTTGTAGTGTGGACTGTACTCATAGTGTTGTGTGTAGTACATGAATGACTCATCGTGTTGTGTGTGACTGTACTCATAGTGGTTGAAGTGTGACTGTACTATAGTGTTGTACGTGTGACTGACTGATGCTACATAGTGTTGTAGGGTGGACTGTACTCATAGTGTTGTAGTGTGACTGTACTGTCTACTGGTTTAGTGTTGTTATACAGTGTGAGGTACTGTACTGGATGCTACATAGTGTTGTAGTGTGACTGTCCCTGGATACTACATAGTGTTGTAGTGTGACTGTACTGGATCTACATAGTGTTGTAGTGTGACGTCTGGATGCTACAGTAGTGTTGTAGTGTGGACTGTCTGGATACTACATAGTGTTGTAGTGTGACTGTACTCATAGTGTTGTGTGGTGACTTTGTACTCATAGTGTTTGTAGTGTGACTGTACTCATAGTGGTTGAAGTGTGACTTGACTCCAAGTTGTTGTAGTGTGACTGACTCATAGTGTTTTCGTTAGTGTGAATCTGTACATCATAGTGTTGTAGTGTGACTGTACTCATAGTGTTGAGTGTGACTGATACTCATAGTGTGAGTGTGACTTACTCATAGTGTTGAAGTGTGACTGTACTCAGGTGTTGTAGTGCTACTGTACTCATGTGTTGTAGTGTGACTGTACCATACGTGTCTTTGTAGTGTGACTGTACTCATAGGTTGTAGTGTGACTGTACTCATAGTGTCTCGTAGTGTGACTGTACTCATAGTGTTGTAAGTTGTCCTGTAGTGTGCATGTACTCATAGTGTTGTAGTGTGACTGTACTGGATGCTACATAGTGTTGTAGTGTGACTGTACTGGATGCTCATAGTGTTGTAGTGTGACTGTAACTCATAGTGTTGTAAGTGTGACTGTACTCATAGTAGTTGTAGTGTGACTGTACTCATAGTGTTGTAGTTGTGACTGACTCATGTGTTGTTAGTGGTACTGTCTCATGGAGTGATTGTAGGTTGTGACTGTACTGGATGCTACATAGTGTGTAGTGTGACGTACTCATAGTATTGAGTGTACTGTACTCAATGTGTTGTAGTGTGACTGTACTGACTGCATTGTGGTTGTAGTGTGACTGTACTCATAGTGTGTTGTAGTGCTGACTGTACTCATAGTGATTGTAGTGTGACTGTACTGGATGCTACATAGTGTTGTAGTGTGACTGTACTCATAGTGTTGTAGTGTGACTGTACCATAGTGTTGTAGTGTGAACTGTACTCATAGTGTTGTAGTGTGACTGTACTGGATGCTACATAGTGTTGTAGTGTGACTGTACTCATAGTGTTGTAAGTGTGGACTGTACTCATGTGTTTGTAGTGTGACTTGTACCTCAATAGTGTTGTAGTGTGACTGTACTCATAGTGTTGAAGTGTGACTGTACTCAATCGTGTTGTAGTGTGACTGTAACTGGATGCTACATAGTGTTGTAGTGTGACTGTACTGGAGCTACATAGTGTTGTAATGTGACTGTACTTCAGTCGTGTTGTGTGGTGACTGTATCTGGATGCTACATAGTGTTGTGTGTGACTGTCTGGATGACTACATAGTGTTGTGTGTGACTGTACTCATAGTGTTGAAGTGTGACTGTACTTCGATAGTGTTGTAGTGGTGACTGGTACTGATGATAGCACTTAGTGTTGTAGTGTGACTGTACCCATAGTGGTTGTAGTGTGACTGTACTCATAGTGTGTAGTGTGACTGTACTCATAGTGTTGTAAGTGTGACTCTGTACTCATAGGTTGTTGTAGTGGTGACTGTACTTTGGATTGCTACTAGTGGTTGTCGGTGATGTACTCATAGTATGTTTTGTAGTGGGACCTGTACTGGATGCTACATAGTTGTTGTAGTGTGACTGTCTGGATACTACATAGTGTTTGTAGTGTGACTGTCTGGATGCTACATAGTGTTGTAGTGTGACTGTCTGGATCTACATAGTGTTGTAGTGTGGACTGTCCTGGATACTCATAGTGTTGTAGTGTGACTGTACCTGGATGTGCCTACATAGTGTTGAGTGTGACTGTACTGGATGCTACATAGTGTTGTAGTGTGACTGTACTCATAGTGTTGGTAGTGTGACTGTACTGATGCTACAGTGTTGTAGTGTGACTGTACTCATAGTGTGTATGTGTGACGGTACTCATGTGTTTGTAGTGTGAATGTACTACATAGTGTTGTAGTGTGACTGTACTCATAGTTGTTGGTAAGTGTGACTGTACTCATGGTTGTAGTGGACTGTACTCATAGTGTTGTAGTGTGACGTGTGTACTCTAGTGTTGTAGTGTGACTGTACTCATAGTGTTGTAGTGTGACTGTCACTGGATGCTACATAGTGTTGTAGTGTGAACTGTACTCATTATTATTGTCGTGGTGACTGTACTGGATGCCTACATAGTGTTGTAGTGTGACTGTTACTCATAGTGATTGTAGTGTGACATGTACTGCATAGTCGTTTAAGTGTGACTTACTCAGTTTGTAATTGTGCTTACTCAGAGTGTTGTAGTGTGACTGTACGGTCACATAGTTTGTAGTGTGACCTGTACTTCATATGTTGAGTGTGGACTTTACTCATAGTGTTGTAAGTGTGACTTGAAATACTCAATCGTGGTTGTAGTGTGACTGTACTCATAGTGTTGTAGTGTGACTGTACTCATCACATGTGTTGTAGTGTGACATGTAACTCATAGTTTGTAGTGGTGACTGTTACTGTTCTACATAGTTTGTAAGTGTGACTGTACTCATAGTCTGTTGTAGTGTGACTGTAACTGTCTACATGTAGTATTTGAAGTGTGACTTACGATGCTACATAGTGTTGTAGTGTGACTGTACTCATAGTGTTGTGGACTGTGTGGACTAGTGAGCTTGCATAGTGTGTGAGTGTGACTGTACTGGATGGCTTACAATGTAAGTGTATTGTATATGTTGTGGTGACTGTACTGGATGCTACAATAAGTGTGTGTAGTGTATGTGTTGAATCTGTACTCATACGTGTGTGGTAGTCTGGTGTACAAGTTAGGTACTGTACTGGATGCTACATAGTGTGGTGTGTGACGTACTGGGATGAAGGTTGAGTGACTGTATGGATGCTACATAGGTGCTGTGTTGTACTCATGTGTGTATTGGACTGTACGGTGCTACATAGTGTTGTAGTGGTGACGCTTACTGGATGCTACATAGTGTTGTTAGTGTGACTGTACTGGATGCTACAATAGTGTTGTAGTGTGACTGTACTGGATGCACATAGTGTTGTAGTGTGACTTGTACTGAGATGTCATCTCCTGCACCGACACTTCTTTT
>NW_019943812.1:144298-148095 GCF_002910315.2 Salvelinus sp. IW2-2015
ATGAGGGCTATCCTGTTATTCCTGTAATGAGGGTCTCCTGTATATCCTTAATGAGGCATCCTGTATTCCTGTAATGAGGCATCCTGTATTCCTGTAAGAGGGTCCTGTATTCCGTAATGAGGGGTCCTGTATTCCTGTAATGAAGGCATCCTGTATTTCCTGTAATATACGGGCATCCTGTATTCCTGTATAGGCATTCCTATTCCTGTAAATAAGGGCATCCTGCTATTCCTCGTAAGGTCACCGAATAGGGCACCTGTATGTCTTGTAATACTTGGCATCCTGTATGTCCTGTAATAAGGGCACCATTTTTCTTGTAATAAGGACATCATGTACCTGGGTAGTACGGGTGACCCCAGTGGCCTACCAAAGCCTGCCAGGTAGTAAGGGATCCCTCTTCGACTGTTCTCCATAACACCTTCTCCAGGGCCTGGGGTCAGTTCAAAGCTCATCTTAGATCACTGGGGCTGAAGGGAAAGACCATGTGAAGATGGTTGATCTCACTTACGTGCCTATAGAAAAGTCTTACACCCCTTTTTCACATTTTGTTTGTTACAAAGTGGAATTCAACTGGATTTAATTGCAATTTTTTTGTCAACGATCTTACACAAAATACTCTGTCTATGTCAAATTGAAAGAAAGATTATATATTTTAAAAGATTCATGAAAATCAAATACTAATACACTTGATTAGATAAGTATTCACCTCCTGAGTCCAATACATGTTAGAAACACCTTTTGGCAGCGATTACAGCTGAGTCCTCTTGGGTAAGTTCAAAAGAGCTTTGCCCACTGTATTGTGCAATATTTGCCCGTTATCTGTTGGAGACTATTTGATTTGAGCTCGTTTTAGTTGCATAATGAGTCCGTTTATGATTTCATAATCCCATTATCAGTAGTAATAACTTGTTATTGTTAGGATGTGTTGGAGCTTGGAGTGTTATTGCAGCAACAAAGGGGATCCAGAAAGTCTTTGATGTCCAGATACACTAAATGACCAAAACGTATGTGGACACCTGCTTCCGTGAACATTCTCATTCCAAAATCATGGCCATTAATATGGAGTTGGTCCCCTTTGTTGTTATAACAGCCTCAACTCTTCTGGGAAGGTTTTCCCCACTAGATTATTGGAATTTGTAGGGGGACTTGCTTCCATTCAGCACAAGAGCAGTAGTGAGGTAGGCACTATGATGGGTGATTAGGCTGGCTCGCATCTGACGTTCCAATTCATCCCAAAGGTGTTCGATGGGGTTGACATTAGGGCTGTGCAGGCCACGTCAAGTTCTTCCACACCCATCTCGACAAACCATTTCTGTATGGACCTCGGTTTGTTGCACGGGGGCATTGTCAATGCTGAAACAGGAAAGGGCCTTCCCAAACTGTTTGCCACAAAGTTGGAAGCACAGAATCGTCTAGAATGTCATTGTATGCTGTAGTTAAGATTTCCCTTCACTGGACTAAGGGGCCTAGCCCAAACAATGAAAAACAGCCCCAGACCATTATTCCTCACTCACAAACTTTACATTTGCACTATACATTGGGGCAGGTAGCGTTCTCCTGGCATCCGCCAAACTCAGATTGTGCCGTCGACTGCCACATGGGTGAAGTGTGATCCATCACTCAAGAGAACGCGTTTCCATTGCTCAGAGTCCAATGGTGACAAGCTTTAACACCACTCCAACCGACGCTCTGGCATGGCGCATGGTGATCTTAGGCTTGTGTGCGGTTGCTCGGTCCATGGGAACCCATTTCATGAAGCCTCACCGACGACAGTTTTGTGCTGACGTTGCTTTCAAAGCAGTTTGGAACTCGGTAGTGAATGTTGCAACCGTGACAGATGTTTTTTTTATGTGCTAACGCGCTTCAGGACTCGGCGGTCCCGTTCTGTGAGCTTGTGTGGCCTACCACTTCACGGCTGAGCCGTTGTTGCTCCTAGACTTTTCCACTTCACAATAACAGCAGTTCCAGTTGACCGGGGCAGCTATAGCAGGGCATAAACTTGACAAACTGAGTTGCTGGTGCCACGTTGAAAGTCACTGAGCTCTTCAGTAAGGCCATTCTACTGCCAATGTTTGTCTATGGAGATTGCATGGCTGTGTGCTTGATTTTATACACCTGTCAGCAATGGGTGTGGCTGACTTAGCCAAAACCACTAATTTGAAGGGGTGTCCATACACTTTGGTAGGTTATTGTCCTCCTGAAAGGTGAATTCCTATTTCAGTGTCTGGTGTAAAGAGGACAGAGGATCTCGCAAGAATGGAGAATGGATGATTGATGATGCAGTATGGCATGGGATGAGCGCATTCTAAACTTTGCAAATCTGAGTAGATTACTACTCTAGTAACAGCTGCACTTAGGGAGACAGGAGGAGGGGCCAATCACCGCAGCAAGACCCCGGTGTTCGCACCGGGGGATCGGGTCTGGCTCTCGACCYGAAACCTGCCCCTCCGCCTGCCCTGCCGGAAGCTGGGTCCGCGGTTTGTGGGACCATTTAAAGTCCTGAGGAGAATGAACGAGGTATGTTACAGGTTAAAGCGCCTCGTCCTCCGGGTCGTCCCCGAGTGTCAAGGGGGGTTACTGTCACGACTTCCGCCGATGTCGGTCTCTCTCCTTGTTCGGGTGGCGTTCGGCGGTCAACGTCACCGGCTTTCTAGCTACCGCCGATCCACTTTTCATTTTCCATTTGTTTTGTCTTTGTTTTCAATCCCACAATCACTTGTTCATTATTTAACCCTCTGTTCCACACATGGTTTTTGTGAGTGATTGTTTATTTTGTATTTTCGGTCTGTCATGGTGTGCATGTATATGTTACTTTGTATATTTTATATTTTGAGTAAAGTACGTTTGATTACTCATATCTGCTGTCCTGCGCCTGACTCTCTACACCAGCTACACCTAGGACCCATTACAACAAGTTTTGCACACCTGAATTTGGGGAGTTTCTCCCAATCCTCTCAAGTTCCTTGCAGACAAGCCATGCGAAGCGAATGTGATTTATAGGATTTTTTTATTTTTATATCAGGATATTTTCTACCTGCAGGCTGAAATGTTTTTATTCGTTGTCTCTGTAGGCTATTTTTACATAGTTGTCAATAGCAATAGAAGATACTTTTAGAATTTTGATTTACCACATGATAATGATTTTGAGATACGAAGACTTTATTATAAATTAAATGAAACTGTTCCACAAAAATGTGCATATGAAAATCATAACTGGCACGCAGATCAGTAGAAATGGTAAGATAAATTGGCACTCCAAATGGAAAAGGTTGCCTACCCCTGGTGTAGCCTATTACCTACCGGTAACTTGGATAGTAAAGCAGAATCTGGAATGCCAGCTGTCACAACTATCTCTGCTCCCTCCCTCCGGCGCCCAACTCGCCGGTCTCCTAATCAGCGGTCCTGGCAACCCACATTGCATACACCTGGCAACCATCATTGTGCACATCTGCTCCCATCATTACGCACACCTGGACTTCATCACCACCCTGATTACTCTCCCTTTATATGCCCTCAATAGCCCTGTCATCAGGCAGTATTGGTTTTTGGTTACTTTAGTACGCATCTCCTGTTTTGTATTATCATCATGTTTATTATTATTAAACTCACCTTCTGCACCTCGCTTACTGACCTCGGCCGCGTGTGGCATAACCAATCAGAGATGCAGTAGGCCTATACAGTTGAAGTCGGAAGTTTACAATACACCTTAGCAAATACATTTAAACTCAGCTTTTCACAATTCCTGACATATAATCCAAGTAAAAATTCCCTGTGCTTTAGGTCAGTTGGTAATGTTA
>NW_019943812.1:148120-162623 GCF_002910315.2 Salvelinus sp. IW2-2015
TCATTACGCACACCTGGACTTCATCACCACCCTGATTACTCTCCCTTATAACCCTCAATAGCCTCTGTCATCAGGCAGTATTGTTTTTGGTTACTTTAGTACGCTCTCCTGTTTTGTTAATCATCATGTTATATTATTAAACTCACCTTCTGCACCTGCTTACTGACTCCCTGCGTGTGGCATAACCAATCAGAGATGCAGTAGGCCTATACAGTTGAAGTCGAGGAAGTTTACATACACCTTAGCCAAATACATTTAAACTCAGCTTTTCACAATTCCTGACATATAATCCAAGTAAAAATTCCCTTGTCTTAGGTCAGTTAGGACCACCACTTTATTTTAAGAATGTGAAATGTCAGTAAATAGTAGAGCGAATGATTTTTTCAGCTTTTATTTCTTTCTTCACATTCCCAGTGGGTCAGAAGTTTACATACTAATTGAGTGTATTTGGTAGCATTGCCTTTAAATTGTTTAACTTGGGTCAAACGTTTGTGGTAGCCTTTCCACAAGCTTCCCACAATAAGTTGGGTGAATATTGGCCCCATTCCTCGACAGAGCTGGTGTAACTGAGTCAGGTTTGTAGCCTCCTTGCTCGCACACGCATTTTCAATTCTGCCCACAAATTTTCTATGGATTGAAGTCAAGCTTGTGATGTGGCCACTCCAATACCTGACTTTGTTGTCCTTAAGCCATTTTTTCCACAACTTCAGAAGTATGCTTGGGTCATTGCCCATTTGGAGACCCATTTGCAACCAAGCTTTAACTTCCTGACCGATGTCTTGAGATGTTGCTTCAATATATCCACATAATATTCCCCCCTCATGATGCCATCTATTTTGTGAAGTGCACCAGTCCTCCTGCTGTAAAGCACCCCCACAACATGATGCTGCCACCCCCGTGCTTCACGGTGGGGATGTGTTCTCAGCTTGCAAGCTCCCCTTTTTTCTCCAAACATAACAATGGTCATTATGGCCAAACAGTTTCTATTTTGTTTCATCAGACCAAAGGACATTCTCCAAAAGACATCTTGTCCTCATGTGCAGTTTGCAAACTGAGTCTGGCTTTTTATGGCGGTTTTGAGCAGTGGCTTCTTCCTTGCTGATTGTCTTTCAGGTTATGTCGATATAGGACTCGTTCTACTGTGGATTTAGATTTACTTTGTACCTGTATTTCTGTCGCTGGACTTCGTCTCAGAACTATAACACTCGTAAGAACTTGTGCAAATCAAATAGACTTTTTAATACAATGTTATCACAAGCGCGGAATGTTCCGCGGAAACAACCACCCCCCCTTCCCAGCCCCGGCATCCAGATGTTATACACTACAAACACTATAGGTCCACCCATATGCAAATAAGCATACTTCCCCTAATTTCTTCCTCGTCAACCATTATCTTGTTAGTTCCAGTGCTCCAGTATGTTCTCGTGGTATGTTGTGCCCTTATTGGAATCGGCAGACATGTGTCTCTTCTTATCATTAGTGTGTCCAGTGCCTTAGGCGCATATTTCCTCTGGTATGTGGGCTGTCTCTTATGAATCAGCAGGACTATTTCTAGTTGTGTCCAGCTTGCCTAGGCGCATATTTCTCTGGTATGTTGTCATTAAGTGGGAATCAGCAGAATTCATCCTATAAGCCTTCTTTTAGGAAGGAAGCTGACTATGGCGTCTTTTATCATTAAGTTGTGTCAGGTCAGCAAGACCATTGTCTCACCCTTTCATTACTCGTGTCAATCACTCTTGTTCTGTTCTCCCCTATCCTTAGTGTGTCCAATTGTCTTAGGCGCCTATGTGTCTCCCTGTCTTCCTGGTAGTCTATTTTTAATGTTCAGCCTATTCTTTATACATCTATGTTGTTTCTGTCCTATAGTCTATGTGTTATATATGTATTCTCATGTTACTCCTTACATTTCCTCCAGCATCTCACAAAGTCCTTTGCTGTTGTTCTGGAATATATTTGCACTTTTCCACACAAAGTACGTTCATCTCTAGGAGACAGAACGCGTCTCCTTCGCTGAGCGATATGACGGCTGCGTGGTCCCATGGTTGTTTATACTTGTGTACTATTGTTTGTACAGATGAACGTAGGTACCTTCAGGTGTTTGGAAATTGCTCCCAAGGATGAACCAGACTTGTGGAGGTCTACAATGTTATTTCGGAGGTCTTGCTGATTTCTTTTATTTTCCCAGTGATGTCAAGCAAAGTGGCACTGAGTTTGAAGTGTGCTTGAAATACCATCCGACAGTACAGCTCCAATTGACTCAAATTGATGTAAATTGAGCATATCAAAGCTTCTAAAGGCCATGACATCATTTTTCTCGAATTTTCCAAGCTGTTTAAAGGCACAAGTCAACTTAGTGCATGTAAACTTCCTGACCCACTGGAGTCTTGTACAGGGATTATAGAAGTGAAATGATGTCTAAGAACAATTGTTGGGAAAATGATTCCCTGGTCATGCTCAAAGTAATTGTCCTAATCGACTTGCCAAAACTATAGTTGGTTACAGAAATTGGGAGTGGTGAAAAACGAGTTAATGGCTCCAACCTAAGGGTATGTAAACTATCGACTGTCAAACTGATACAAATAGGACCATTGCACATATAGGATGTGTTGCCATTCACTTTGAAGATGGACGTGTTTTACAGCATGAACGGTCGTGAAGTGCCGTAAGTTACAATCTTGTGATATGAACCATCAGGCTCCAGTTTCAAAATGAATTTGGAGCACAGATGAAAAGTTCTGCGCATTGATACACTGGATAAAAGCAATACTTTTTTCAAGTGTGTGAAAATAGCGGTGTGGCAAGTGAGCGTGAGAAGAGGGTCAATTGCATGTGTCTCATGCCCAATGCGTGGAGAGTTGGAGATGCTAACGTTAAGGTGTTTATGCAACCAGGCCCAGAGCCATGGAGAAACCCTTAGAAAAAGTCCTGTCCATGAAGCTCTGAAGCTTGGACCTGGGACAACAAGATGGCCAGCTGTGTGGAACAGTGAGCATGTGGTTGGTAGGGAAGAAGGAGGGAGGGGCAAAGGTGATGTGGAGAGCTTTGTTGGTCAGGAGGAGGATCTTGTATTCAATCTAGTGGGGAGACAGGGAGACAGTGGAGTTCATGAGGACAGGGGTGATGTGTGCCAGACTTAGTTGAGTGAGAAGTCGGGCGCAGAGTTCTAACCATTTGGAGCTTATGGAGGAGCTTAGTTGAGCCTGAGAGTAAAGATAGTCGAGACGTGAGGAGGTTACAGTCTGCTGGATGTGGTGGATCGAAGGAGAGGGTGGAGTCCAGGATAGGCCATTACATGCATGGGGAGGAAGAGACAGTGGTTGTCGTCAATGGTGAGGGTGCCAACTTTGGTGAGATGGATTTGTGCCTATAGAGGAGTTCGGTTTTAGCACTGTGAGCTTGAGGAAGTTTTGTTGCATCCTGGTTTTATTGCAGAGGCATGATTCAATGTGGGTCAGAGGTGGGTTGAGAGGGATTTGGTGCCCTCGGTAGATCTGGGTGTCATCAGCATAGCAGTGAAAGTTAAGGTTGAAGTGACTGAGGATTGACCAAAGCGGGATGTAGATGGTAAAGAGTAAAGAGAGCAGAGAGCCTTGGGGACACCCAGTGCTAACTTGCAGCGAGTCTGAGAGTGGCCATTGAGGGAGATGTAGGATCCGGTTGGTGAGTAGGATTGTAGCCAGGAGACTACCAGTGCCCTCAAAAACCAGTCCCTCCAGCCTGCTGAGTAGGATATGATGGCTCACAGTGCAAGGTGCACTAAGATCAAGGAGAATCAGATGTTTGAGGGCACCAGTACCAGCAGCGGTGAGGAGGTCACTGATGACTTTGAGGAGTGCATGATGATGGTTGTGAACATTACTGTTGATATAATCATTACATCAATAGGGGATGTGCTTAGTATCATGACCCCCTGCTGAATCAATTTATACATTACAAATGAAGACAGTCTGCTGGTAGGCTGTTACAGGATGTTACCTTGACGCTGTCGTGCCATGGATGGTCTCGCTGACACGTTCGCTTCACTGGCCAGCCTCTGCAGTTCAAGAGTTCAGGTTAGAGAACAGAGAAAACAAAAGGTCCTGCCTTTTATTTTGAATAGACTAGTTGAATGGGAGGGATATTAAAAAAATGTATTCCATATATTATATAACAGGGCCTGCCATGTCAAGTAGTTGTCCACTGCCAAATGGTTTCCACCCCTTGGTCACCAACGGGATTCAATTAGCGTTAGCGTCTGTTGCTAGGGCCGTGCTAGAACCTGTCAAATCCTGACCGGCCTTACGCAATGAACCAAAAGCGCTCTGTGCTATGCTGAGTTGCTAACTCTATTTGACCTCATAGCGCTCACGGAGGACCATGGGCGGTTCTGGTATCTATTTCCCACCTCATAATCCCATTTCTAAATAGCCTGCATGAACTCATAAAGTACGGGGAGTTTCAGGGACAAATTAACCACACAAGTTATTGTGAGAACATAGCATATTATATGACAGCATTCACATAATATATACTCTTAATATTTATGTTAATAGCTTCACTGACCCATCTCTCAACTTGTAATGCATTGATAAAAAGATAAACAATTGGTTCATAAATGTCTGCTTCATAAGAAATGTCAATGGGTTATAGAAACTAATAAGAGCGAGTGTCTTTCTGTGTAAACCACATAACCACCCTGAGGTGTCTTATCTGTAAATAAAAGGAAAAGTTATATTGAAAGTAAAACTCAGGATGTCCCCTATTACTATAATGCCCATGTACAAGAAAAGCTAGCGAAATAGGAGATAGCTAGATCAGTCCTCCATCACGTTGAATTTCACTTTCTATTGTGCAGTATAAATTGTGTGCTGATGAAATCCTTTTTTCACAACTATATCAGAATCTCAGGCTCAGAAGAACTATCCATCAAGGTAAGTCTATTCACATTTTTTAATAGAGTAGTTATTTATATAATTTTTTAAAACTAATAGAAAACAATTTTTCTGCTGAAGGCAAATTGTGGAGGACACTGATTCGATATAGCAGTACAATATTTGCATTGACAAAAAGGAAAATCTATCTATACTGCAATGTTTGTAAAAAAGCTGCCTATAAATTGTTCCTATACATCTTCACATTATGGCAGTTTCCTGGACATATATTAAAAACTATACAATAATTTATACCAATAACAAATGTTTACTGTAACACGCAAATTGAATGTAACCTTGCTAAAAATGCATCCAACCTGTCTTTGCTTTCACCAAACACCGAAAAAGCTGGTTTGGGCGTGCATTTTTGTTCTGAATATACTGAACAAAAATATAAAATATATTATATATGTAAAGTGTGGTCTCATGTTCATGAGCTTGAATAAATATTCCATAAATTCCATACGCACAAAAAGCTTAATTCGCTGTTTGTGAGCATTCTCCTTTGCAAGATAATACTCCATAACGACAGTGTTGCATATCAAAAACTGATTAAACAGCATGATCATACACAGGTGCACTCTGTGTTAGGACGCAATAAAATGCCACTTCTAAAATGTTGAAAGTTTGTTCATACAACACAAGCCATAAGTTGAATGCGGAGGTGCAATGGCAATGCTGGACTGTAGCAATCATCCACAAAGCTGTTTGCCAGAGAATTTAATGTCGCATTTTCATACATAAGTCGCTCCACGTCGTTTAGAAATTTGCAGTGGTTTCAACCGGCCTCACAACCACAGAACACAGGTTTAGACGCCAGCCCCAGGACCTCCAACATCCGGCTTCTTCACCTCGCGGATTGTCTGAGTCTGAGACCAGCCACCCTGACATCGCTAATAAGCTGAGGATATTCTGTCTTAACTAAAGCACTTGTGTGGAAAAAACTGATAGCTGCGGCCTGCTCCCCAGTGGGTGCGCCGTGCCCAGTCATGTAAAATACATTAGATTAGGCCTAATAAATGTATTTCAAAATGACTGATTTCCAGTATATAACTGTTACCTCAGGAAAATCTTGGATAATTGTTGACTGTGCATTTATATTTTTGTTGTCCACACCCTGGCCCTTAGTTTCTTTGTTGTTCATCATTATTTTAGTTAGGTCAGGACTGTAACATGCGGTAGGTTGTTTTTTATTGTCTAGGGTGTTGTATGTTCTAGGCACAGGTGTCAAACTCATTCACGGGGGCGAGTGATCTGCGGGTATTTCGCCCTCCTGTACTTGATTGTCATGACATTTAACATCACTAATTATAGGAACTCACCCACACCTGGGTGGCTAGGCTTTATTGAAAGGAAAAACAAAAAACCTGCAGGCACTAGGCCCTCGTGGAATGAGTTTGACACCCCTGGTTTTAGGGGTAAGTAGAGTAGAATGTTTAGTGTCAGTGTGAGGTGTTTTAGAAAAGTCTATGGTTGAGTGATGTGTCTAGGAATGTCTATGGTTGCCTGAGTGGTTCTCAATCAGAGACAGATGTTTTTCATTTGTCTCTGATTGGGAGCCATATTTTAGGCAGCCATGGTCATCATGTATTTGTGGGTAATTGTCTATGTTGAACGTAAGTAGCTTGTGTGTGCACTTTCGTTTGTAGCTTCACGGTCGTTTGTTGTTTTGTATAAGTGTTTCGTGTTCATCTTCGTCGTTCTAATAAAAGAAGATGTATTCATATCCCGCTGCGCCTTGGTCCGTCTCTCCTCCACACGATCGTGACATTTGTTCAGTGTAGATACATTTTTTATTGGAAACAGGTTATCAAGTAATTTCATATGCCATGGGATATGTTAGTATTGCAAATGCAATCTGTTCATTTTGTGTGAAACTTCCAGTAGGGAATCCTGGATTAAGAAGCATTTTCAATGGAGATTCATTATTGATCTAAATCTGTGTCTGTCAAACTGACACTAAATGTAGTGTTTTCTTGTGAAATAAATAGTCAAATTGCTGACTTGCATCAAGTGCTTTGCGTTTTTTGGCCAGTAGCATCTCGATGTCTGAAGCTACCTTCTCCACCATCTCATAAGGAGAATTCTTTACCAGGCTGAACTGCCTTATTTTCTCATTGTAGATCTGCAAAAAGAGTTTAAAAAAAACCAGACATCAATTTGAGTGCAGTTAAAGGACAGTTCCACATATGTTGTACATGTACTGATTATATTAGTGCATTTAACATCATTTGCAACAGTTTCCGATCCTTGAGTATGTGGACACCTACTCGTCGAACATTTAATTCCAAAATCATGGGCATTACTATGGCGTACCACTTTGCTGATATAACAGCCTCCACTCTTCTGGGAAGGTTTTCCACTAGATGTTGGAACATTGCTGCGGGACTTGTTTCCATTTAGCCACAAGAGCATTAGTGAGGTCGGGCGCTGATGTTGGGCGATTAGGCCTGGCTCGCAGTTGGCGTTCCAATTCATCCCAAAGGTGTCCGATGGGGTTGAGGTCAGGGCTATGTGCAGGCAAGTCAAGTTCTTCTACACCGATCTCGATAACCCATTTCTGTATGGACCTCGCTTTGTGCATGGGGGCATTATCATGCTGAAACARGAAAGGGCCTTCCTCAAACTGTTGCCACAAAGCTGGAAGCACAGAATCGTCTAAAATGTCATTTTATGCTGTAGCGTTAAGATTTCCCTTCATGAAAAACAGCCCCAGACCATTATTCCTCCCTCACCAAACTTTCCATTTGGGACTATGCATTGGGGCAGGTAGCRTTCTCCTGGCATCCGCCAAGCCCAGATTCATCTGTCAGACTGCCAGATGGTGAAGCGCGATTGATCACTCCAGCGAATGTGTTCCACTGCTCCAGCCGACGCTTGGCATTGAGCATGGTGATCTAAGGCTYGTGCGCGGCTGCTCGGCCATGGAAAACCATTTCATGAGGGTCCCAACAAACAGTTTTTGTGCTGATGTTGCTTCCAGAGGCAGTTTGGAACTCGAAAGTGAGTGTTGCAACCGAGGACAGATGATTTTTACACGCTTCAGCACTGGTGGTCCTGTTCTGTGAGCTTGTTACCGCTGAGCCGTTGTTGCTCCTAGATGTTTCCACTTCCCAATAACAACACTTACAGTTGCCCAGGGCAGCTCTTGCAGGGCAGAAATGTTAAGAACTGACTTGTTGGAAAGGTGGAATCCTATGACGGTGCCACGTTGAAAGTCACTGAGCTCTTCAGTACAGGCCATTCTACTGCCAATGTTTGGCTATGGAGATTGCATGGCTGTGTGCTCAATTTTATACACTTGTCAGCAACGGGTATGGTTGAAATAGCTGAATCCACTAATTTGAAGGGGTGTCCATATACTTCTGGCCATGTAGTGTAGCTACTAGGGCCGTGACGATACCAATATCACAATGTTCCAAGATGGCGTAGCAGTCGGATGTGTGTTTTGTCTTGTCCCGTCCCATGTAAATATCGTTTTCTTTTCGAATATATTTTAATCTCACTCTAGACCCAAACTGTTATAGACCTATATCCATCCTGCCCTGCCTTTCTAAAATCTTCGAAAGCCAAGTTAAAACAAACAGATCACCGACTATTTCGAACCGCACCGTACCTTCTCCACTATGCAATCTGGTTTCAGAGCTGGTCATATGCACCTCAGCCACGCTCAATGGTCCTAAACAGTACATAACCCATCGATAAAAGACAGTACTGTGCAGCTCGTTCATTGACCTGGCCAAGTCTTTCGACTCTGTAATCACCACATTCTTATCGGCAGACTCAATTGCCTTGGTTTGTCAAATGACTGCTTCGCCTGGTTCACCAACTACTTCTCAGAGTTCAGTGTGTCAAAATGCAGGGCCTGTTGTCCGGACCTCTGGCAGTCTCTATGGGGGTGCCACAGGGTTCAATTCTCGGGCCGACTCTTTTCTCATATATATCAATGATGTCGCTCTTGCTGCTGGAGATTCTCTGATCCACCTCTATGCAGACGACAACATTCTGTATACAGCTGGCCCTTCTTTGGACACTGTGTTAACAACCTCCAAACGAGTTTCAATGCCATTACAACGCTCCGTCCGTGGCCTCCAACTGCTCTTAAATGCTAGTAAAACAAAATGATTGCTCTTCAACTGATTGCTGCACCACACCCCCCGCCCGAGTAGCATCACTACTCTGGACGGTTCAGACTTAGAATATGTGGACAACTACAATACCTAGGTGTCTGGTTAGACTGTAAACTCTCCTTCCAGACTCACATTAAGCATCTCCAATCCAAAATTAAATCTAGAATCGGCTTCCTATTTTGCAACAAAGCATCCTTCACTCATGCTGCCTAACATACCCTTGTAAAACTGACTATCCTACCGATCTTTGACTTCGGCAATGTCATTTACAAAATAGCCTCCAACACTCTACTCAGCAAACTGGATGTAGTCTATCACAGTGCCATCCGTTTGTCACCAAAGCCCCATATACTACCCACCACTTCGACCTGTATGCTCTCGTTGGCTGGCCCTCGCTACATATTCGTCGCCAAACCCACTGGCTCCAGGTCATCTATAAGTCTTTGCTAGGTAAAGCCCCGCCTTATCTCAGCTCACTGGTCACCATAGCAATGCCCACCCGTAGCACGCGCTCCATCAGGTATATTTCACAGTCATCCCAAAGCCAACACTTACTTTTGCCGCCTTTCCTTCGAGTTCTCTGCTGCCAATGACTGGAACGAATTGCAAAAATCACTGAAACTGGAGACTTATTCTCCCTCTCTAAACTTTAAGCATCAGCTGTCAGAGCAGCTTACCGATCACTGTACCTGTACACAGCCAATCTGTAAATAGCACACCCAATACCTCAATCCCCATATTGTTATTTATCTTCTTGCTCATTTGCAACCCAGTATCTCTACTTGCACATCAATTACTTCCATCGTAATGCTAAATTGTAATTATCTCCGCCTCTATGGCCTATTATTGCCTTACTTCCCTAATATTCTACAATTCCACACACGTACATAGATTTTTCATCTGTTGTTTTTGACTGTACGTTTGTTTATGTGTACTCTGTGTGTTGTTTTTGGTGCACTGCTTTGCTTTATCTTGGCCAGGTCGCAGTTGTAAATGAGAACTTTCTCAACTGGCCTACTCGTAAAATAAAGGTGAAATAAAAAAAGAATACAAACTTAAATATTCCTTAGTATCGTGGCAAGGAAACAAAACATGAAACGGATTAAACTTCTTTACGAAAACACCCTAATGTTGGAAACAAACATCATTATGTTGCCATTCAGAGTCACATGTATTTATTTTTCAAGCTATAGCACACTACTTACATACAGCAGGTATTTAAAGGACCAAAGGTCTGCTTCGTATTTTCATTTTTGACATGGAAAGAATATTGTAATACTGTATCCACCCAGCCCTAGTAGCTGCAGTCAGACATGACGTACTATTCAACCCAAATAGTATTTTTTTGATCCAGGATGAGTTAAAGCCTAATGCAGCCGTTTTATCTCACTATCAATATTTCATGGTAACAATTAGTACCTTCTGTGATTATTTTTAACCATTTTAATTGAAAACAAACAAAATAGCTTCTTAGCGAGCAATTTCTCAAGCAGAATTGGGATAGGACTGTCTGGGAGTGGTCTGAGTGGGAGGTGAAAACTAGCTGTTATTGCTTTTTTCTTATTGGTCTACTAACTAATTACCGCCTGGGATGTCACCAGGCAGCCAATAATCCACCCACCAAAACAGGCTGAAAATTCAATTATCATTATTTTCACAATTTCACCGTATTAGTGTGGATATATATATAAAACACAGGAAAATAAAGTTGACTGCACTGAGCCTTAATTCCACTAATTAAATATTTATCCTGTAAATTATTTAATTCAATTCAAATTCCAGGCCAGTCGATATTAAATTCAAATGTTAGGTGAATTCCAATAATTAAATTCCCAATTCTAATTGGTCACAACAATTCACAAATACAAATTCAATCCCTCAGGCTTTCAGGCGGATCATGTGACTGTTCAAACAGCCTACCTATACTGGAAACTATAGAAATACAAGTTGAAAGTATTGAAAACAAATCTTCAGTCAATGTTTGATACATTCCATTCCATTGTTTGGACTTTAAATTCCAATTCCAATTAGTCTAATTCCAATTCAATAACTTGAAAGATTGTTGAAATTTTAATTAAATTGGAATTGACCCAACCCTGTTACATTCCCTCTCAGAAAGCAAACATGGTGTGAGAAGAATCAACGCCAGACGAACGCCAGCACCGACGCCAAGGACACCATCACCACACCACCACCACCAAAGAGGGTAGAGAGATGACATATCTGTAAAATACAGTCAACCACTGATAGTGAATATCAGTGTGAGTGCAAATTCTGTTCAAGCAAAGTGCATCGTCCCAATTCTTTTACTTTTCTGGGAACCTGCATACACCGTTTTATGTGCATGCATTGACCACAGCCCCAAGCTTTACTTATAAAGCACATGCCCTGTAGGGGCGGCAGGTAGCCTAGTGGTTAAAGCATTAGGCCAGTAACTGAAAGGTTGCTGGATCGAATCCACGAGCTGAAAAATCTGTCATTCTGCCACTGAACAAGGCACTTGATGGCCTATTGGGGAACAGTGGGTTATTGTAAATAAGAATTTGTTAACTCACTTGCCTAGTTAAATAAAGAGAAAATGTAACCCTACCCTCATTAATTATGTGTCATTGTAATCAACATTTGAAWGTAATTGGAATGTGGAAAACAATAATTAAGTGAATTTAATCAAAWTGTGTTCTATGTGTGTCACACAGAATTTGACAATCAATGGAGGGAAACAYRTTGGASGTAAGTACTGTACCGACTGACCGAWATGGAGGATGAAAGTAAAACGAAAGTTTTGGTTATTTTAAAAGTTGTATTTAACCTTTAACTAGTCAAGTCAGTTAAGAACAAATTCTTATTTACAATGACAGCCTACCCCAGCCAAACCCTAAACCAGAAAACACTGGGCCAATTGTGCACCACCCTATGGCACTCCCAGTCACGGCCAGTTGTGATACAGCCTGGAATCAAACCAGTGCGTGATACCTCACGCACTAAGATGCAGTGCCTTAGACCGCTGCGCCACTCGGGAGTTATCATTACAATCACTATCAAGGGTTGTGTTGTGTGAATGGTGTGCTATGCTAAATTACTGATATCAGTTTCCCACCATCTTAAATCAATTAAGTCCTGGTGTTATCTTGATGCAATTTCCCTGTACATAATTATAAGCAGTCTATGGCCACTGTTTTGYATTGAATCTGTGCCACAAATGCTAAAAGGTTAGCATTTGGAAACAGTGGCCAGGTAAACAAAACAAGAAGTAACAGGTACTCTTCATTGTCTCTCACAGTAAAGAAGAGAGAGACCACATGGTGCCCACCTGTTTTTGCATTGAATCTGTGCCACAAATGCTAAAAGGTTAGCATTTGGAAACAGTGGCCAGGTAAACAAAACAAGAAGTAACAGGTACTCTTCATTGTCTCTCACAGTAAAGAAGAGAGAGACCACATGGTGATGAACTGAGGAACTTTAAACTGAGTGATCCTGACGTGGTCAGCTCAGATGCCTGCTATATGGACCAGTTGTGCAGGAAAGTCCAGCTTCATCAACTCAGTCAACATGTCTTCCAAAATCGGATGACAAGTAGTGCCCTGGTAGCTTCTACCTATTGCACAAGCTTCACCTTGACAGTAAGCTGCAGTGCCTATACATTTAACACAGACACAATGCAGGTACGGATATGGCTCCTAATATATCCTGGTACACTAAGACACAGTATTTCATGAGCTACAAACAGGCAGAACAGAGACATGAAGAGGGACTGTAGAAACAAAGCGAGGTCGTCTGCGCTCTTTAAATGCAAAACGTAGTCAATCACAGGGCGTAGGTTTTGAAAAAGTAGGACCATAGAAAGGGCTGTTGGAGACTCAAATGCACAATATGTATAATTCTATGTTTTCATATTAAAAGGTGCATAAAGAAAATGAACAAGACAAATGAAAGCACACAAAACTGGCTATAAAGAAAACATAAATTAGTTGATTACATCACATAATAAAGCCTAGATTAATGCAAAGGATGTAACTACACAGTAGAATACAAAGTAGAAACGAACACAGTATCAATGTAATATTATGTATTCTACTGCTTAGTTACATCCTTTGACTTAAAAACCGAAACGTTGTGTTAAAGGAATTAATTCCTATATGTTTATCAACCAATTCAATTAAAACACTCTGCCCATACATAAGAATTTGTAAGATACTTATCAGCATTAAATGGACAGAGACCAGTCTCAAAATCAATCAATCAATAGCGTTTATTCTCGAGAGTACTGATCATAGTACAATTTACATCAAGTTATATACATTTACATTACATTTAAGTCATTTAGCAGACGCTCTTATCCAGAGCGACTTACAAATTGGTGCATTCACCTTATGATATCCAGTGGAACAACCACTTTACAATAGTGCATCTAACTCTTAAGGGGGGGGGGTTAGAAGGATTACTTTATCCTATCCTAGGTATTCCTTAAAGAGGTGGGGTTTCAGGTGTCTCCGTATAATGTATAATCTCTCATATAATGAAGATGATGTCATAGTTTTTAATGTCCTTCCTCCTCTCGGATACAATGGCAGTAGAGTTAGCGTTCTCATCACTGTCTGCCACCTGTTAAATAATCTGCCACCAACCCAAGGTCTTTCCCCTCCCTGGGTAGACATATCATTCCAGCCTGTCTGAAGATAATTCCATTCTTTCTAACAAGGAACACATTACATTCAGCATTATGATTATAATAAGATTCATTCATACAGTAACATAGTAGTATTCTGTAGCGTTCTCATTCTGTTTAATTCTAAGTCAAATGTATACATATTTTAGTCATTATTCACAAAAATCCCATAACACGTTGGTCTTGCATTTTTACTTCATGCACCTTTTTGCACGTCGGGGCATTGTGCCCAAAATAAATTATATATACAGTACCAGTCAAATGTTTGGATACACCTACTCATTCAAGGGTTTTTCTTAATTTTTTACTATTTTCTACATTGTAGAATAATAGTGAAGACATAAAACTATGAATAACACATATGGAATCATGTAGTAACCAAAAAGTGTGAAACAAATCAAAATATATTTTATATTTGAGAGTCGTCAAAGTAGCCACCCTTCTTTGCCTTGATGACAACTTTGCACACTCTTGGCATTCTCTCAACCAGCTTCATGAGGTAGTAACCTGGAATGCATTTCAATTACAGGTGTGCCTTGTTAATGTGGAATTTCTTTCCTTCTTAATGTGTTTGAGCCAATCAGGTGTGTTGTGACAAGGTAGGGGTGGTATACAGAAGATATCCCTATTTGGTAAAAGATCAAGTCCATATTATGGCATGAACAGCTCAAATAAGCAAAGAGAAAACGACATATGGTCAGTCAATTCGGAAAATTTCAAGAACTTTGAAAGTTTCTTGAAGTGCAGTCACAAAAACCATCAAGCGCTTAGATGAAACTGGCTTTCATGAGGAACCA
>NW_019943812.1:162648-207427 GCF_002910315.2 Salvelinus sp. IW2-2015
GATGAACTGAGGAACTTTAACTGAGTGATCTTGACGTGGGTCACTTCAGATGCCTGCTATATGACCCAGTTGGTGCAGGAAAGTCCGAGCTTCATCAACTCAGTTAAACAAGGTCTTCCAAAATCGGATGACAAGTTATGCCCTGGTAGCTTCTTACCTCTGGCACAAGCTTCACCATGACAGTAAAGCTGCATGCCTAAAGACATTACACAGGGACCACAATGCAGCATGCGATATGGCTACCTTAATATATCCTGTACACTAAGACACAGTATTTCATGACTACAAACAGGCAGAACAGAGATATGAAGAGGGAACTGGAGAAACAAAGCGAGGTCGTCTCGCCTCTTTTAAACTGCAAAACGTAGTCAATCACAAGGCGTAGTTTTGAAAAAGGAGGACCCATAAAAGACTGTTGGAGACTCAAATGCAAAATAGTATAATTTCATGTTTTTCATACTAAAAATGGCATAAAGAAAAATGAACAAGACAAATGAAAACACCAAATCTGGCTAGAAGAAAACATAAATGAGTTGATTACATCACATTAATAAGCTAGATTAATTGCAAAGATTAACTACACAGTAGAATTACGAAGAGAAACGAAACCATTATCAATTAATATTATGTATTCTACTGCTTAGTTACATCCTTTGACTGAAAACCGAAATGTTGGTCTTGAATTTACTTCATGCACCTTTTTGCACGTCGGGGCATTGTGCCCAAATAAATTATATAACAGTACCAATGTCAATGTTGGGATACACCACTCATTCAAAGGGTTTTCTTAATTTTTTACTATTTTCTACATTGTAAATAATAGTGAAGACATAAAAACTATGAAGATAACCACATATGGAATCATGTAGTAACAAAAAAGCTGTAAACAAATCAAAAAATATATTTTATATTTGAGAGTCGTCAAAGTAGCCACCCTTTTTGCCTTGATGCAACTTTGCACACTCTTGGCATTCTCTCAACCAGCTTTCGATGAGCGTAGTAACCTTGGAATGCATTTCATTTAATCAGTGTGCCCTTGTTATATTGTGGAATTCTTTCCTTCTTAATGAGTGTTGACCAATCAGGTGTGTTGTGACAAGGTAGTGGTGAGTATACAGAAGGATATCCCTATTTTGGTAAAAGACAAGTCCATATTATGGCAGAACAGCTCCAAATAAGCAAAGAGAAACGACATATGGTCGTCAATTCGGAAAAATTTCAAGACTTTGTAAAAGTTTCTTGAAGTCAGTCCAAAAACCATCAACGCCTTAGATGAAACTGCTTCATGAGGACCATCCACAGGAAAGAAACCCAGAGTTACCTCTGCTGCAGAGGATAAGTTCATTAGAGTTACACAGCCTCAGAATTGCAGCCCAACATAAATGCTTCACAGGGTTCAGTAACAGATATCTTCAACATTCAAACTGTTCAGGGAGACTGGCCGTGAATCAGGCCTTTCATGTGTATACAAGAACACTCTAGAACCAAATAATAATTCCCAAGAAAATGGAGCAATGACAACCAGTGGAATCTGTTCTGTCTTCAAATGGAATTTGCAACCACTGCGAGACTTCGTTAAAGTAACACCCAAGCCCAAAGGAAGTAGAGGGCGATTTAACTTAACTAGAGCTAGATCGTGGGCGCCGGGCATGAGATGATAGCAGACCGTAGTACAAAGCCCCAGACAGCAGGGATGCGGCAGTCGGTGAATGTGAGCACGAGTCAAGTTAGCAAGACGTACAACAACTAAAAGATACCTGGCACACTTCTGTGTACTCCGGGAAGGTGTCAGTCGACTAGAGGAGAGGAATATAGACGGTTGCAATGTCATGGATGTGGAAAGTCCCCTTACGTCCGCAACCAACGTGTCGACACCGAACCCGCAAGCAACAGGAAGCGTTCGTGACAGACGCAAGAGGGTGAACGGATGATCTCCAGCATGGGTGTTTCCACCCGTGAAACTATGGGGGAGGAGGTTGAATGATGGCTCGTGGGGTGGTTTGCTATGACACTGTCGTGATTTATTTAAGAATCAAGGCACACTAACCAGCTGGGCTACCACAGCATTCTGCCAGCATATCTCCCATCTGTTCCTTAGTGGACTATCATTTGTTTTTCAACAGGACAATGACTCAACAACATCTCAGGCTGTGTAAGGGCTATTTGACCAAGGAGAGGACGGAGTTGCACTGCATCAGATGAGCTCGCCTCCACAATCAACCAACCTCAACCCAATTGAGATGGTTTGGGATGATTTGGACAAAGAGTGAAGGAAAAGCAGCCAACAAGGCTCAGCATTTGTGGGAACTCCTATCAAGACTTTGGAAAGCATTCCAATGTTGAAGCTGGGTTAGAGAAATGCCAAGGTCTGCCAAAGCTTCAATCAAGGACAAAGGTGGCACTTAAAGAATCAAAAATATAAATAATTTGGCCTTGTTTAACACTTTTTTGCGTTTACATATGATCTCATAGTGTTATTTCATATGTTAATGTCTCACTATACTTCTACGATGTAGAAATTGTAAAAATAAAAAACACCTTCAATTGAAGTTGTCCAAACTTTTGACTGGTACTGACACACACACGCACACACATTTAACACTAGGAAACAGCTTTCTTACTATTGAGTTGCACCCCCTTTGCTCTCAAAACAGACCTCAAATTCGTCGAGGCATGGACTCTAAAAGTTGTCAAAGTGTTGCACTGTTGTCATGACGGGACGGCGACCTATGGTTGAACTCAAGTGCTTTCTCACAGTTGTGTAGTTGGCTGGATGTCTTTGGTGGTGAACCATTCTTGATACACACGAGAAACTGCTTGAGCATGAAAAAACGCCAGTAGCGTTGGCGTTTTGACACAAACCGGTACGCCTGCGCAACTACACCAGACCCCGATCAAAGGCACTTAAAAGCTTTTGTCTTGCTCATTCACCCTCTGAATCGCAACAATACACAATTCCCATGTCTAAATTGTTCTCAAGGCTCAGAAGGTTTAACATACAGTAAGTTGACAGTGCCGTTTGTAAACAGCTTGGAAAAATTACAAACATTATGTTCATGGCTTTAGGAAGCTTCTGATTAATAATTCTTAATAAAGCACTAATTGACATAATTGTAGTCAAATTGGTGGTGTAACCTGTGGATGCATTTCTAAGGCCTACCTTCAAACTCAGTGCCTCTTTGCTACATCATTGAAAAATCTAAGAAATCACCAAGACCTCAGAAAAAAAAACTTGTAGACCTCCAAGTTCTGTCCTGAGAAGACAATATATATTTCCAATATGTGCTCTCTAATTAATACACTATCATTACTTATCTAAGTACATACACAATTAGTACGGCAAGTAATAAAACACCATGGGACCACACACCTCATGACCGTCAGAAAGGAGACATGTTCTGTCTTTCCCTTAGAGAATAACGTACGTTTGCCTTGTCTGACATAGAAAATGCATTCCCAATTCTAATTCCAGTAAAGCAACAGAAAGGACCTTGTGAGATGCTGTGTAAAAAACAGTGTACAAAACCATCGTAACCCATCTTTAGTTAAATACGAGTTCCTTATATCGACATAAACCTTTGAAAGACCACTCAGCAAGGGTGTGTGGTGAAGACCCACTTGCTTACCAAAAAAAAAAAAAAAGCCAGACGACAGTTGTGTGCAACGGCACAGGAAAAGATTCGTACTTGGAGAATTGTCCTTGGTCTGGATGAACAGAGAGGAGTAAAGCGTGTGGGGTTTGGGCCTATAAAATGGTAAACCATTACAATGTTGAGAAAAAAATGGAGAATGCTGGTGAACTGCGAAGAACATACTCATTTCCGCAACCGTGATCACGTGGAATTAGCAGCATTCATATGTGACTTGGCGGAGGGATGAGACAGTTGTGCGGGACTGTAATAGCATCTGCACAAAATAGAATCCTAACCATAGGCAATATACAGCCAGTGCGAGCAAGGAAAAATGAAGTGCAAAATGTGAGAAACTGTATAGACAAGCAACATCTCAAGACAGCAGCAGGATAGGTTAAACCGCACTTGTTGTGGCTCGCAAATTAATGGTGGCGTTCCTCAAAGGGCAAGACCGCCCAAGTGAAACCCGAATCTGGGCAGAAATACTGGCTAAAAGGAACTATGAGTAAAGCAAAAAAATGTATCCCGAGAACGCCTTTATGAAAAGTGGCTCGACTCAACAAAGACCTGCAACCGTCAAGACAACTAATGGAGCAACAAATCAAGAGTGCTCGCGAGCCTAACGTGAAATAGATGAAGAATAAAGTGTGCCTGTGTAGCAATTCGCAGCTCTACCATAACCAAACCTTTATATGCTTCAGTTACACCAGCCAATCTCCCCGATGGGTGAAATTTGTCTAACAACGCATATACCTTTCACCCAGAATGTATTGTGTAAAGCCCAAGTCTTTTGCCCGTTGCGAACTTATGTTTACTCGCCAGAAGTTCGATTTGACTCTCCAGTTTTTAACAATGAAATTAAAATTGGCAATTTGCATCCCCAAATACTATGATTACTTTAGCCTAAGTATGAAACTCGAACCACATTCCTGTTGAACCTGTTGAGATTTTCCGAAACAGCAAAATATTAAAAGCTTTGAAATAAATACCTTATCTCCTCTCTCCTCCATTTGTCTTGTACCAAATCACATACATTCATAAAAGTTAAGCGAATTGAGCCCAAATCGCTTTCCGACCAAATAAACCAAAAATGAACGAAATACTTTAGCTTGTACTTATAATATGGTCAGATACTAGTTTTGTTTTGACAAATCAATACCTTCCCAAATTTGTACGAGTTTTAAATGTTAATTCCCTTGAAATTGTCCCTGTCTAAAAAGTAAGACAAACTTTTAACTTTTGTAAAAACTTTACTTTTACTATACATAGCCGACACTCACCATATGGATACAATAACACTTTGTTTCAGTAATCTAATTCATAAATTGGATATTTGATTTTTGTAGTCTTGTTGTACCTAACAATTTATAGAAGCTGACTCTGACTTCAGTATTTTGTGGAATGCAGTTCATTTACTTTAACATTGAGGTGATGTGAATTTTAAAGAGATTCTATCCCTTTTCTCATACCAAATTATTTTATATATATATATATTGTTTTATCTCAGTATGACACACACTAATTCAAATCAGGTCCAGTCAGGAAAAAATGTCGCTGCTGCATTCAAATTTGATTTTTCATGGTCTTGAAAATATCACAAAAATGTGTTGCACCCTGGACAAATCAATATTCTTGAAGCAGTCTATCTTAATCGGCTAGTGTTATATATTGTCTAAGATCGTAAAACCTACCAATATCTATCACAACACACACACACACACACACTAAACATCATCACACTACACACACTAACATAAATCTTATATTTTCTTGGCCAGTTCAATCCTTTACACCCATATCGACCAAAAGAACGAATTCATTCAAGAATCCCAGTTTAATTGCAAAACTCACTGCCTGGATTATTTGTGTCACGCGACAAACTCTCTATTCATGTCAAAGGGGTTCAAATAAGATGAATAACATCAGGCAGAAGCCAGCAGACTGAGTATTGTTACCCCTCTATCTTCATTTAACTACAACATTGGCTTGGCGATCATGTTTGATCCACCTTTCTCTAGTCCTGAGCAGCCCTCCATGACTTTTCTTATCTTTCATACATTATACTTTACGTTCCACCGTGATTCTAGTCCTTCATTCATTAAAATATTCATTTCTACAGCAGAAATCCTCAAGTTTTGTCTTATGACCATCCAGACAAGGCTTTGTGCAGCTGGTGAAACAAGGATTGTGAACAGAATTCTTACTTACAGCAAGGTAGATCAATATTTATGAAGTGTAAATCAATGAACACTTTCTAACCTAACAAATTTTATCATTGTGCTCTTACATATGTGTTCTTTTGTACTAGTCGAACTTAACTCATTATTTATAATTAATCTCGAGAGTCTATATCCTGTGATACACACTGCACAGTTTATTTGGCTAAACTATCAAACCGGTTGACACAATGTAATGTCTGTGTATCTGTCAAAGCCTATTTCAAATCTTGGTTGTCTGCTTCACATAAGATCAATGCATCAGACCACTTCAATGATAAAACTGATCCAGACGACTAAATTCGCTTCTCCCGTTATTCAGATGCAGAAGCATAATAGCTTAGGCGTTTTCCCATGAACAGCATTCCTTCCGCCGGTGTAAAACACCTACCACATATGGACAAAGATGGAAGCTCTTTGATTACCATGATAAATCCTTGATACTGGTACCCATGACCTCCCTGCTATTGCCACCAATCCTTTGTGCTCAATCGTACTTACCTCTTGAAATCTCCAACATATCATGCAATCTAAAAAATAAGAATGATATATTAGAGAGTGATTTAGTGGCCCTGCAGTTTAAGATTGAAAAAGCCTCTCTAATAATTTAACTAATTTTTGTACATTGTGTTTATCATCCTAATCACTTCCACGTTAAGCCTAAAGATGTGTAACCAATCTAGCGGCTTCACGCCGAAAACCACCCACCGTATGCTGAATATCCATTTCTTGTGACAAGTAAAAATCATTAATTTAATTAACTTAAACTTTATTATCAAATTTCTGTGCATATAAAATAGCTACTTTTAAATACTATCAATACACCCACGTTGTACAATTAGTAGATATAAATCTAGCATCCTTCACCGATTCTCGATACTAAAACTATTTAAACCCAATACTTTGTTTACTTTTGATATTGCCTAGTCCAACATTAATTTTCCATTTGTGACATTGATTGTATCTTCCCTTTAATCTATATCGCTTAAGTGATTAATTCTCCAGTACCATTTCTCCAAGTTAAATAATCAAAATTTTTATTACCAATCTACAATGTGTCTATGAACATTGCCACCTTTCCTCTATAAACCAGGTTTCCATCCAACCTTTCATGCGGATGAATACCTGACACAGTAATGTATAACTCATATATGGCCTGAGAAATGTAATCTAAATTGTCCTGAAAATCTCCCTATGTCGTACTATATACATATAAATATACACTACACAAGGGTGATACTTTTGGAGTCTGTTGAAATAGATTATGCACAATTGTAGTGAATAAAGCATTTAAATGAGCAATATTATTGCTATAATAATAACCCCATCATATGAATTAACCTTGAATATCACGAAGATTGATGTTAAATTGTTAACAAACCAACATCCAACATGGAAAAGCAAATGCAGAGTTTTATAGGCAGATTACCCACCACCAAGTAAATTAATTATGAATTTTTATGTTCTAGTTAACCCTTGAATCCGTTAATATCAAAGTAAATTGTGGCTGTGTATGAATACATATTACTTTCATAAGCTCATACTGTCCACATTGAAAGCCCTCTCTAGGTTATATCTTCAAAGTTTAAAGTAAGAGTTTCACGCCGAATCAGCTTATCATACTATCTATGAGTAATCAAATCTGTATCTTTATCTAACAAATCCTAAAATACACAAAGAACAAAACACGTACACCATTGACATACCGAAAAGACAAAATAAAATATCATCTCACAACAAACCACTGATGGTCGACCATCATGTATTTATAATTATCAACAAAGGATGTTGCATTTCCGAAAAACATGCGTAGTGAGTGATGACACAAAGACAAAAACTACATATATATGATACATGCGATAAATGAAGACCTGTATCTAGAAGAAGGCCAGTGACATCACGCCTAACGTCCGCCCGAACCCAGGGAGGGATCGAAACTTCGACGGAATAATCATGACAAGCCATACATGATACCTATTAATCTCTTACTACTTGTAACATGAAAATTGGCTTTGTTGCTTTCTTTGGATTAATTTTATATATTGAATTATTAACCTCTTTCATCTTAGTCGCAACTGTCTTATAGTAAATAGTATTGACAAAATAAACATTTAGTATTAATAACTAATTCAAATTCATTTCGACCTACTAACTAACCTATATTCTATGATAAAAATGAACAATTTGATTATCTACCTAATTCACTCGCCAATTACTGTAAAATTTGTATTAAATAACTTAGTGTTCTGGACCAATATCGACAAATCCTGAAGAGCACTGCTTCTTTCAATTCATCTTGATGTTACTTCTATCCCACATTATAAACACAAAAAGTGATTTTAATTCTATTCATCAATCAAAAAATGATGAATTTTAAAAAAAATTGACCAATTCGATTATATAAAATTGATGAGACTTCCTTATGCTGCAGTAGATACTCTTCACAACTTTCTAGCCATGCAGTTTGTTCCTTGTTTACCGTGTCCACTACAATATAGAATAATTACGTCCGGTCAGCATTGACCATTTTTCCTAAACCTAAACCTAATTCCCCATCCTACTATGTTAATTCTCCTACTTGTGCGTAAGTCGTGTCTCTTATCGCAAGTCGCGCGTTGTTATGGAATCTCGATTCTATATATATCTCTCTAGTCTAGCTACGTTCTCTGGTAATTCTTATAGTCTCTGTAATTAGAAGAGATGGAACGCCATAACTTGGCGTATAATCTCAGTTCTGTGTTTCACCAAGTTTATGTTTGTTATTAGCACAAACTTGACTACTCTTCACCACCCAAAGTGTGATGGACTTTTAAAACTAATCCTTAGAAACCTAATTAAATATATGTCAACAACAACCTCTCTTCCCATCAGAACATGCAGAGTATTGTGTAACAGAATACCTATTTAAACTCCAATTTTAAAATTAACGTTTAGTGTAATTATGATTTGACTATTTTTGCACTTTTATTTAATTGTGTTATCTCATTTTTGAGAGTAAATAGTTTCTGTGTTCATCCAGTTTTAGGTTGCCCAATTCTTTTCTTCACAATATCCAAATGTAATGACAAAGGGTTTTTCATTGTGCTTCAGGTCAAATCTTTGCCTACGGCGTTGTGGTTATCTTTTGTCTTGTATATCTATTTTTATTATCAGTTCATAATTCATATTCTTATTTCAATTTTGTAATATGCAAAATCATTATAATTCCATTTAGTCTATAGCTTACTTTAAATTAAGACTATATGTAAACTATGTAATAAACCTCAAAATAATAATTATTCTAAAGAAATCACAATTTTGATTTTACAGCAAAAAAATATAATACATTTCATATAGCATATAATGAGGAGTAATGAGGTGCATGAGTAACAGCTCATCCATAGTCTTCTTTCCCTTAGTGATATATTTTGCTCTTCTTTGACTGTTCAAAGCTAGTTTGTTTGTCCCTTTCTCCTGCACCTTTGCTCAATAGAGAATATTCTTTTACATGATAAGTTTCACGAATTTCACAGATATTTTTTTGATAGGTCACTCTTTGAGTCAAGTCTCTTGTATGTAGGGAATGTTGCACCATGTCTATCTTTATGTTCTACCATAAGGAATCATTCAGAGAAAAAGCCTCTTCTACAAAGCAGTTGAGCCTGGTCACTCAGCTTGTAGAGACAAATGGCAGACAATCACTGAACTTGTTTAACAAAGGAGACAAACATGCAAGTTGGCGTGCCCTGAGGTTGTTGTGGAAAAACGGCACACCCACTCTCACTGTGAGTGGGGGGTATCCTGCGGCGGGGATTATGCCGCCCAGCGTAGCACAATAACTCAAATGCGAAGATGATAAGGTCGCCTTTAGTATCTGGACTTGTCTCTGTCAAGGCGTCGCGTCCGTGCCCCGTCCGTGTGGTGTGGGAGAGAGTGAAAGTTGACAGTAGTGATCATGTCAGTGTGTGTGATGACCAAACGCTATGACCGAGTTGTGGCTTTTACGGTGGAACGTTTTGAAACGATCTAATAGTCGCCAGATCAGTGAAAACCTAGTCATGCAAACTCTCCACCTAAGGTAGAAAGGTGCATGATTCCTATAAACCTAGGGAACCATACTCCAACACATTGTATCTGTGCTCATTTTTTCAACTAGTCAGGAGTTGTGCTATGGGCTAAGCTCCCAGTGGTGCTCTATGGATTTTCTCTTAACTGGCCTTTTGTTTTTAGAGAGGAATTCGGCGGATGTATCCATATTACTACTCTAATTTTGTCTACATCCAAGAAACAATATGTTTGCAGCAAATCAGAAAATTTATCTTCTTATCAAAAGTGAACTTCAAATATCTGTAAATTGTGACTTATCATGTAAGACTCTCTCTGCCAAAGCAAAAGGACAAACAACTGCTTGAACCCAGTCAAGAGCAGCCAAAATATATCCATGGAAAAAAGTAGACTTTGATGAGTGACTTCATGCGCGCTTCTTCGTCTTCTTGCCATGGTCCATCCAATGTATATAATTTTTGCTGTAAAAAGTCAAAATCTCGATTATAATTTGATAATCCTAATTTATTCGTATGGTATTATTCACATAAAGTTATATTTATAGTTCCTTAGTATAAAACCTATAGAATTTCTAAATTGTGTCCCATATAAATTAATATGGTTTGCCATTCCTATATTGTAATAAGAATATGAATATACATGTATATTATTCCCGCAACCCAACCCACACCCCTGGCACGGCACTGGCACACCACCTTCTTCCCTTATCCTTTGTTGTGAGAAAGTTGGCAACCTATCTGTGACACAACTATTTCTCTCAAAAAAATATTGGACCAATTAAAAGAGTTGCATATTCAAAATCCATAATTTCTTAACGTTATTTTAAATGTATTTTAATATTCATCGCAACAATCCACTCTTGCATGTTTACTTGATAGTGGACAAGGAAGCTTTGTGAACTTTACTAAATCTGTTAGTTCCTTGTAAATTCACTAATCAAATACTTCGTGAGTGAGTGAGTAAGTGCACTCAACAACCCACTGGTGAGCACGATACCGCCAATTAGGCGTATCCAGTCTGCCAATGAAAAACAGAGACAAAATTACCTCAGAACAACCACCCGATGGTTGGCTCGAATTCAGACAGATTCTCACCTAAAAAACTCGCTAATGCCACTCAATCGAAAAGGGACGATCAGAAGACGGACGCAGCAAAGATGGACAGAGAAAAAAATGAACAGTAGTCAGGGTGAGGCGGAATGTAGGGCGGAGGTGTGATGTGAAAGGGTCAAGGGCGGAGTTCCGGTGTACTATCATTCAATGTGGTCAGAAGTGGGAGGCGATACCAACACAGCACACAAATACTCATCTCTCAATGAGCTAGAACTAAAGTCTTATGGTTACCAATGTCGCATAGGATAGTCTTCATCAGTTAAGCGAAGCGTATTAAATCCACACTAGACTGAAAGTGGTGAAACAAAATAACCACTGTACTGGGCCCGCAACATCGGTTCCGATGACCAAACATCAAGTGCAATAGTGATGATACCCGCACAGAAATGGGGTCAACGCCAATTGCTTCCGATTCCCCACATAGTTTCGTAGTTAATTATTACCAATTATTATACTTAGTTATGTGCGAGCTTGAACAAAACTATCAAGAACTAGCAGATTATAACATTTTTATTGAACTGGCTTGTTCATAGCGAATGAAAATTGAAAACTAAATCTGAAATGGTTATGATTATATGGACACTACTATGATCATTTTTTTAAATTTTGTTCCAAATGTATATTAGCATCGTGCGCATCCGTGCAAAAACCCTAAATTACAATTTAGAAAATAAACTGTATCCCTCCAAGAAGCAAATCAATATCCAACCTATTAACTGACCTAGAACTTAAAAGTAGATCTGAAATCAGTAATTATTCTTGTTCATGACTCTGTCCGCGAAGTCGAGTTCCCTCTTCCCCTTTTTTTCGGACTTGCGTTCGGGCGGCGACGCTCACCTGTCCTTCTTATACTAACCTGCACGCATTACACAACTTTTTCACAGTTTCTTTGTCTTCGTTCATCAACATCCTAAATTTTTTTTCAATCCCCATCAAACACTTGAATTATTCTATTTTACATTTAACCCCTCTCACAATGTTTGTGAGTGAATATTATGCGTATATTCTTCCTGCTAAAACAACATTATTTTATGTTCTATTGAGTTGTACACGAGTAGTATTGTATCTTTGTTATTTATGAAATTTTTAGAATATAGTACGTTTGATTACTCTATCTTTGCTGTCCGGCCTGACTCCTAATATCACAATTACCACCTAGACCTATTTCAATGGCAATCCTTCTCATTAAATATTATGTTTATACAGCCATCCACTTCACATTTAACAATTCAACGGTTAAACTACGCATAAAATTTCAATCATCATTTACGCTTGTTAATATAATATCTGCCTATAAACTCTGCATTGCCATTTATCTCGTCACGTTTTGGGTGAGTTAACAACATAACATACCATCCGTGACTCCAAGTTTACTTTCGATATGATGTTATTATAGCAATATTTGCCTTAAATGCTTCCACTACAATTGTCGCATAATCTATTTCACAGACTCCAAAAAGTATCCACCCTTGTGTGTATGTATTTTTGTTTTTCTTGTCTGACATAGCGGGAAAATTATCATGACACAGAATTTGAAGTCATTTCACATCATGCGGCAGGTATAAGCTAAATGGATGTCTTGTATGTGTCAGTAATTCATCCCCATGAAATGGTTGGATGGAAACCTGGTTATAGAGAGAAAGGTGGCAATGTCATCAATAGCCATCATTAAAAAAATTAATATTTAACTATTACCTGGAAATTAAGTCAACTTAAGCAGAAAACTAAAATAAAAGATACAACAATGTCACATCAAATTAATGTTACAGCAATATCAGTAAAACAAAGTATAGTTTAAAATCAGTTTTAGTCATCGAAAGAATTCGGTGAAGGATGCTAGTTTATCTAACACAATTTACACTGTTGGTTGATGGTTAAAAGTAGCATATATGCACAGAAATGCTCAGTTTATTTTAAAGATTTTCTTGTCACACGAAATGCAACTCACTCAAAATACATTTCTCACAGAGCCGCAGAAACATATTTAGCCTCTACATGGAAGTAAATGATACCACCACAATGTCAAAAATATAGAAATTAAAACTTTATTCCAATCTTAAACTCAGGGCTCACTAACTCATCTCTTAATACTCATTCTATTTTTGATTGGCATGTTGTTTGGAGTTGCCAGAGTAGTCGTTGGCAGTTCATAATCGAGATTATGGCGTTGAGTATCAGGATATCCATGTCGTTAACCAGCTTTTTCTCTCCTTGTGGTAGTTCTTCACCGGCAGATGCAGTTCATGGGAACGCCTAGCATTACTGCAGATCTGCATCTGAAAAACGTTGGAGACAGAAAACGCTGGATCAGTTTTTCTTGAGTGATATCATTGAATCATGTCAGCACAACCAAGATTTAATGGCTGACTACATTGCAGACATTACATTGTGTCAACCGATGGTTGCTTGCCACATCATCAACTGTGCAGTTGGGCATCAGATTGCCTCATCATATTATATGGTTTAGTTGACATGTTAAACACTTGTCCAGCAATGTAAAATTTTTATCAGGTCTGAGGTATTGTGATTACCTTCTTTTTGATCTCCTCTGTGTAGTTAGATTCTCGTTCACATCCTGTTCACCAGCTCACAAGCCTTGTCTGGCATGGTCATGACAACAACTTGGAGGATTTCTGCCATAGAAATGATTATTTAATGAATAGAAGGACTAGCATAAGTAACACTGTATCATGTAATAGTGAAAATCAAGAGCTACAGCTGAAAGGTGACAACTGATAGTCAGCCATAGTTGTAGTTACCATTAACAGAGTTAAAGAGGTACTTACTCAGTCTGCTGGCTTCTGCCCTGATGTTCTTCATCTTGTCTATGACACTCCTTTGACATGAGAGAGATTTTGTCCGCTGACACAATACCACCAGGCAGTGATTTTGTCACTTAACTGGGATTCTGAATGAATTCTTTTTTTTGTCCGATAAGGGTGTAAAAGGTTTGAACTGGCCAAGAAAATATAAGATTTGTTATGTGTGTGTGTGTGTAGTGTGTGTGTGTGTGTGTGTGTGTGTGTGTGTGTGTGTGTTGTGTGTGTGTGTTTGACGTCTGCTTTACCTCATAGCCCTCTGGTAGATGGCCCTTCAGAGAGCATTGGTCATCAGGGTGCAAACCCATTTTTTGTGTTTCCAGACCCATGACATCATTGAATGCAAAAGGAAGACTTTTCTCCTGAACGGCCCTGAATTAGTGTGTGTCATACTGAAAATAAACATTTTATTAATAATATTTCTATGGAAAGGATAGATACCCTCACACAAGCATCCCAAAACTGAGGCCAGAGTCAACAAATATATACACGGAGAGTACAAAACATTTCCATGACAGACTGACCAGTGAATCCAGGTGAAAGCTGCAGTTGAAGTCGAAGTACATACACCTTAGCCAAATACATTTAAACTCAGTTTTTCCACAATCCTGACATTTAATCCAAGTAAAAATTCATGTCTTAGGTCATTTGGAATCACCACTTTTATTTAAGAATGTGAAATGTCAGAAAAAAAGTAGAGATAATTATTTATTTCAGCTGTATTTCTTTTCATCACATTCCCAGGGGTCAGAAGTTTACATACACTATTAGTATTTGGAGCATTGCCTTAAAATTGTTTAACTTGAGGTCAAACTTCGGGTAGCCTTCCACAAGCTTCCCAAATAAGTTGGGTGAATTTTGACCATTCCCCCTGACAGAGCGTGGTGTAACTGAGTCAGGTTTTAGGCCTCCTTGCTCGCACACACTTTTTCAGTTCTGGCACACATTTTCTATAGGTTTGAGGTCAGGGCTTTGTGATGGCCACTCCAATACCTTGACTTTGTTGTCCTTAAGCCATTTATGCAACAACTTTGGAAGTACACTTGGGGTCATCCATTTGGAAGACCCATTTGCGACCAAGCTTTAACTTCCTGCTGATGTCTTGAGATGTTGCTTCAATATATTCACATACTTTTCCTCCCTCATGATGCCATCTATTTTGTGAAGTGCACTAGTCCCTCTTGCATCAAATCACCCCCACAACATGATGCTGCCACTCCCGTGCTTCACGGTTGGGATGGTGTTCTTCGGCTTGCAAGCCTTCCCCCTTTTTCTTCCAAACATAACAATGGTCATTATGGCCAAACAGTTCTATTTTTTTCATCAGACAAAGGACATTCCTCCAAAAAGTACGATCTTTGTCCCCATGTGCAGTTGCAAACCTGTCGTCTGCTTTATTTTTTTTTTTTGAGCAGTGGCTTCTTCCTTGCTGAGGTGTCTTTCAGGTTATGTCGATATAGGAACTCGTTTTACTGTGGAGTATAGATACTTTGTACCTGTTTTCTCCAGCATCTTCACAAGGTCCTTTGCTGTTGTTCTGGATTGATTTGCATTTTTCGCAACAAAGTACGTTCATCTCTAGGAGACAGAACATGTCTCTTCCTGAGCGTATGACGGCTGTGTGGTCCCATGTGTTTATACTTGCGTTACTATTGTTTGTACAGATGAATGTGTACCTTCGGGCATTTGGAAATTGCTCCCAAGGATGAACCAGACTTGTGGAGGTCTACAAAGTTTTTTTCTGAGGTCTTGGCTGATTTCTTTTGAGATTTTCAATGATGTCAAGCAAATGGCACTGAGTTTGAAGGTTAGGCCTTGAAATGCATCCACAGGTACACCCCAATTGACTCAAATTGATCAATTAGCTTCTTTCAGAAGCTTCTAAAGCCATGACATAATGTTCTGTAATTTTCCAAGCTGTTTAAAGGCACTGTCAACTTACTGTATGTAAACTTCTGAGCCTTGAGACAATTTAGACATGGATTGTGTATGTATGCCATTCAGAGTGAATGAGCAAGACAAAAGATTTAAGTGCCTTTGATCGGGTCTGGTCGTAGGTGCCAGGCCTACCGGTTTGTGTCAAAACTGCAACGCTACTGCGTTTTTCATGCTCAACAGTTTCTCGTGTGTATCAAGAATGGTTCCACCACCCAAAGGACATCCAGCCAAACTTAACACAACTGTGAGAAGCATTGGAGTCAACATAGGTCAGCGTCCCTGTCATGACACAGTGCAACACTTTGACAACTTTTAGAGTCCATGCCTCGACGAATTGAGGTTTTGAGAGCAAAAGGGGTGCAACTCAATAGTAGAAAGCTGTTCTAGTGTAAATGTGTGTGCGTGTGGTGTACAGTACCAGTCAAAAGTTTGGACACTCATTGAAGTGGTTTTCTTAATTTTTACAATTATCTACATCGTAGAATAATAGTGAAGACATTAACACTATGAAATAACACATATGGAATCATTAGTAACCAAAAAAGTGTTAAACAAGGCCAAATATATTTATATTTGATTCTTTAAGTAGCCACCCTTCTCTTGATGACAGCTTTGCAGACTCTTGGCATTCTCTCAACCAGCTTCACTGTGAATGCTTTTCCAACAGTCTTGAAGGAGTTCCCACAAATGCTGAGCACTTGTTGGCTGCTTTTCCTTCACTCTCTTGTCCAAATCATCCCAAACCATCTCAATTGGGTTGAGGTTGGTTGATTGTGAGGCAGCTCATCTGATGCAGCACTCCGTCACTCTCCTTGGTCAAATAGCCCTTACACAGCCTTGAGATGTGTTGAGTCATTGGTCCGTTGAAAAACAAATGTATAGTCCCACTAAGCGCAAACCAGATGGGATGGCATATCGCTGCAGAATGCTGTGGTAGCCATGCTGGTTAGTGTGCCTGAATTCTAAATAAATCACAGACAGTGTCACCAGCAAAAACACCCCACACCATCATACCTCCTCCTCCATGTTTCACGGTGAAACCACCCATGGAGATCATCCCGTTCACCTACTCTGCGCAGGTCAGCTTTCACGGCGCATTGCATTCTTGCCCGCTTCTCTTGATTAGTTCTGAGTGTTTTTGTGTAACATAAGCCTGTCCTGTTCTTCCTGAAAGTTGTTTAATATACGTCTTGCCCTGGAAGCCACTCTTCTGGTTGCGGGCCTGCAATGTCTGGGAGATCTCTGGTTACACCTTATCCATCAGCTTATCTGACTGTCCGGCATAGTCAGTCTCACGTCTTAACTCTGGTCTTCCATTCCTGGGTGCGTCTACTATGAACAGTATGTCTGTTCCAGCTATAGCGCTCCATTGAAGGTTTTTGTGATCACTTAAGAAACGTTCAGTTTCTGAAGTTTGCCTGACGACCATGTACTTCCTTGATTTCTGTTCATGCTCATACATTGACTTACTTTTCACCCTAGGACACTTCTGATACCCCATCCCTCCTTGTTACACATGATGGCTCATTACACCCATTAAGAGGGAATGACCATTCACTCCAACTCATGTACCGTCCACGGCATTCACACTTTTAATTGAAATGCATCCAGTATACTACCTTCTGAGCTGTACCATTCCGGAGTTGTCACGTCTGTCTCAATCGGTGCTACTTTAGAACCTGACCTCTCAGACAATTGTTAAAAAAATTTTGATTTGTCTCAGACAAGACTGATTTTGGTCTACAGATTCCATATTGCCTGTTTTTCAAGTTGCAATGTCTTCACTTATTAAGTATGGTGTTAGAATAAGTGTTAACTTAATTAAGTAAATAACCTGAATGAGCTCAAGGTGCTCCTCGCAAACCAGTTGACTTGTACTGTATTAACTTAAATTTATTTTCGGCACCAATCCGACGGTGGCCATAAGCGCTCTAATGTAAAACTATCCTTGCAAGCCAAGTTTATGGGACCTTTCTGTGCACCTACATGACAAAGCAATTCATACTTAGGGCTGATTAACGAATTTTCGAGAATACCTGTACAAGAAACTTACATTTACTTTAATGAATTCATTGAAATTCCAATGTGAATGGACATATCGTTCCTTGTTTACGTTCATCCATAGATATGGAAGTTTCTTCAACAGGCTGGATTTGATCTGTTTACCCGGAGACCTCGTAGGCAGATTACAGTTGGTCAACGTGATAAACACTAACTTCACTGATTGATCTCAGAGGAGAAGCACATTAGAAGAACAGACATATCTTCAATTGAGAATTATTACATCAACGGAGACCCTGACCACCTTTAGAATAGATAGAATAATGCCATTCTAGTACCCCCTCCCTGACTGAAGAAGCAAGAGTAGATGCACTAGTTGTCATAAGCAAAAAAGGTGCTTATTTGACTGGATATCATAAGGAATTATTTTGATGCATCCAATTTTGTAAGTCGACTCATATGATAAGAGCGTCGTTCGCATATTATGACTTAATTAATTCACAATGTAGAATAATTGAGTAAATGTACATTATACGAGAAAAACCCTTGATGATGATTTGAGCTGGCTTGATCCATAAATGCTGTGTATCTTTATACTAAATTTTAGTTGGGCGATGTTCAATGCTGAATCTGGTCGCAAAAATGCATAAGGAATAATGTAAACCAACGTTTCGGTTTTAAGTCAAAGGATGTAACTAAGCAGTAGAATACATAATATTACATTGATACTGTGTTCGTTTCTACTTTGTATTCTACTGTGTAGTTACATCCTTGCATTAATCTAGGCTTTATTATGTGATGTAATCAACTAATTTATGTTTTCTTTATAGCCAATTTGTGTGCTTTCATTTGTCTTGTTCATTTTTTTATGCACCTTTTATATGAAAACATAGAAATTATACATATTGTGCATTTGAGTCTCAACATCCTTTCTATGGTCCTACTTTCAAAACCACGCCCTTGTATTGACTACGTTTTGCATTTAAAAGAGCGCAGACGACCTCGCTTTGTTTCTACTCCCTCTCATATCTCTGTTCTGCCTGTTTGTAGCTCATGAAATACTGTGTCTTAGTGTACCAGGATATATTAGGAGCCATATCCCAGCCTGCATTGTGTCTGTGTTAAATGTATTAGGCACTGCAGCTTACTGTCAGGTGAAGCTTGTCAGATGTAGAAGCTACCAGGCACTACTTGTCATCCGATTTTGGAAGACATTGTTACTGAGTTGATGAAGCTGGACTTTCCTGCACCAACTGGTCCATATAGCAGGCATCTGAGCTGACCCACGTCAAGATCACTCAGTTTAAAGTTCCTCAGTTCATCACCATGTGGTCTCTCTCTTCTTTACTGTGAGAGACAATGAAGAGTACCTGTTACTTCTTGTTTTGTTTACCTGGCCACTGTTTCCAAATGCTAACCTTTTAGCATTTGTGGCACAAATTCAATACAAAACAGTGGCCATAGACTGCTTATAATTATGTACAGGGAAATTGCATCAAGATACACCAGGACTTAATTGATTTAAGATGGTGGAACTGATATCAGCAATTTGCATAGCACACATTTACACAACACAACCCTTGATAGTGATTGTAATGATAACTCCCGAGTGGCGCAGCGGTCTAAGGCACTGCATCTTAGTGCGTGATATCAGCACTGTTTGATTCCAGGCTGTATCCAACTGCTGGACTTGGGAGTCCGTAGGGTGCACAATTGCCCAGTGTTTTCTGGTTAGGGTTTGGCTGGGGTAGGCTGTCATTGTAAATAAGAATTTGTTCTTAACTGACTTGACTAGTTAAAGGTTAAATACAACTTTTAAAATAACCAAAACTTTCGTTTTACTTTCATCCTCCATCGGTCAGTCGTACGTACTTACCTCCAATGTGTTTCCCTCCATTGATTGTCAAATTCTGTGTGACACACATAGAACACATTTGATTAAATTCACTTAATTATTGTTTTCCACATTCCAATTACTTCAAATGTTGTATACAATGACACATAATTATGAGGGTAGGGTTACATTTTCTCTTATTTAACTTAGCAATGAGTTAACAAATTCTTATTTACAATACCCACTGTTCCCCAATAGCCATCAAGTGCCTTGTTTTCGATAGTGGCAAATGACAGATTTTCAGCTCGTGATTCGATCAGCAACCTTCAGTTATCTGGCCTAATGCTTTAACCACTAGGCTACCTGCCGCCCCTACAGGCATGTGCTATAAGTAAAGCCTTGGGCTGTAGTCAATGGCATGCACTAAAACGGATGTATGCAGGTTCCCAGAAACAAGTAAAAGAATTGGGACCGATCCTTTGCTTGAACAGAATTGTCACTCACACTGATATTCACTATCAGTGGTTGACTGTATTTTACAGATATGTCATCTCCTCTACCTCTTTGGTGGTGGTGGTGTCGGTGATGGTGGTCCTTGCTGGCGTCGGTGCTGGCGTTCTGCTGCGCTTGATCTTCTCCACCATGTTTGCTTTCTGAGAGGGAATGTAACAGGTTGGGTCAATTCCCAATTTAATATGAATTCAACAATCTTTCAAGTTATTGAATTGGAATTGACTAATTGGAATTGGAATTTAAAGTCCAAACAATGGAATGGAATTTATCAAACATTGACTGCAGCATTTGTTTTCAATACTTTCAACTTGTATTTCTATAGTTCCAGTATAGGTAGGCTGTTTGAACAGTCACAATTGATCCGCCTGAAAGCCTGAGGGAATTGAATTTGTATTTTGTGAATTTGTTGGAGCTAATATAGAATTGGGAAGTTAATTATTGGAATTCACCTAACATTTGAAGGAGAGGAATTTAATGTATCTCTGAATTTAAAGACTGGCCTGGAATTTGAATTTGAATTAAATATAATTACAGAGATAAATAATTTAATTAGTGGAATTATAGGCTCAGTGCAGTCAACTTTATTTTCCTGTGTTTTATATATATATCCACACTAATACGGTGAAATTTGCAAAAATGAGTATAATTGAACCACAGGAAAGGAAGACCCAGAGTTACCTCTGCTGCAGAGGATAAGTTCATTAGAGTTACCAGCCTCAGAAATTGCAGCCCAAATAAATGCTTCACAGGGTTCAAGTAACAGATATCTCAACATCAACTGTTCAGAGGAGACTGCGTGAATCAGGCCTTCATGGTTGAATTACTACAAAGAAAACACTACTAAAGGACACCAATAATAAGAAGAGACTTGCTTGGGCAAGAAACATGAGCAATGGACATTAGACCAGTGGAAATCTGWCCTTTGGTCTGAGGAGTCCAAATTTGCAATATTTGGTTCCAACCACTGTGTCTTTGTGAGATGCAGAGTAGGTGAACGGATGATCTCCACATGGGTGGTTTCCACCGTGAAACATGGAGGAGGAGGTATGATGGTGTGGGGTGTTTTGCTGGTGACACTGTCTGTGATTTATTTAGAATTCAAGGCACACTKAACCAGCATGGCTACCACAGCATTCTGCAGCGATATGCCATCCCATCTGGTTTGCGCTTAGTGGGACTATCATTTGTTTTTCAACAGGMCAATGACTCAACACATCTCAAGGCTGTGTAAGGGCTATTTGACCAAGGAGAGTGACGGAGTGCTGCATCAGATGAGCTGGCCTCCACAATCAACCAACCTCAACCCARTTGAGATGGTTTGGGATGATTTGGACAAGAGAGTGAAGGAAAAGCAGCCAACAAGTGCTCAGCATTTGTGGGAACTCCTTCAAGACTGTTGGAAAAGCATTCCAAGTGAAGCTGGTTGAGAGAATGCCAAGAGTCTGCAATGCTGTCATCAAGGCAACGGGTGGCTACTTAAAGAATCAAAAATATAAAATATATTTGGCCTTGTTTAACACTTTTTTGGTTACTACATGATTCCATATGTGTTATTTCATAGTGTTGATGTCTTCACTATTATTCTACAATGTAGAAAATTGTAAAAATTAAGAAAACCCCTTCAATGAGTGTCCAAACTTTTGACTGGTACTGTACACACACACACACACACACACACACACACATTTACACTAGGAACAGCTTTCTACTATTGAGTTGCACCCTCTTTTGCTCTCAAAAAAACCTCAATTCGTCGAGGCATGGACTCTAAAAGTTGTTGAAAACGTTGCAATGTGTCATGACAGGGACGCTGACGTATGTTGACTCCAATGCTTCTCACAGTTGTGTTAAGTTGGCTGGATGTCCTTTGGGTGGTGGACCATTCTTGATACACACGAGAAACTGTTGAGCATGAAAAACGCAGTAGCGTTGCAGTTTTGGACCACAACGGGTGCGCCTGGCACCTACGACAGCACCCGAATCAAAGGCCACTTAAATCTTTTGTCTTGCTCATTCACCCTCTGAATGGCAAACATACACAATCCCATGTCTAAATTGTCTCAAGGCTCAGAAGTTTACATACAGTAAGTTGACAGTGCCTTTAACAGCTTGGAAAATTACAGAAAATTATGTCATGGCTTTAGAAGCTTCTGAAAGAAAGCTAATTGACATAATTTGAGTCAATTGGAGGTGTACTGTGGATGCATTTCAAGGCTACCTTCAAACTCAGTGCCTCTTTGCTTGACATCATTGAAAAATCAAAAGAAATCAGCCAAAAAAAAACTTGTAGACCTCCACAAGTCTGGTTCATCCTTGGGAGCAATTTCCAAATGCCCGAAGGTACCACATTCATCTGTAACAACAATAGTACGCAAGTATATAATACCATGGGACCACACAGCCGTCATACGCGCTCAGGAAGGAGACATGTTCTGTCTCCTAGAGATGAACGTACTTTGTTGCGAAAACAATGCAAATCAATCCAGAACAACAGCAAAGGACCTTGTGAAGATGCTGGAGAAAACAGGTACAAAAGTATCTATATCCACAGTAAAACGAGTCCTATATCGACATACCTGAAAGACCACTCAGCAAGGAAGAAGCCACTGTCCAAAAAAAATAAAAAGCCAGACGACAGTTTGCAACTGCACATGGGGACAAAGATCGTACTTTTTGGAGGAATGTCCTTTGTCTGATGAAACAAAATAGAACTGTTTGGCCATAATGACCATTGTTATGTTTGGAGAAAAAGGGGGAGCTTGCAAGCCGAAGAACACCATCCCAACCGTGAAGCACGGGAGTGGCAGCATCATGTTGTGGGGTGATTTGATGCAGAGAGGGACTAGTGCACTTCACAAAATAGATGGCATCATGAGGGAGGAAAGTATGTGAATATATTGAGCAACATCTCAAGACATCAGCAGGAAGTTAAAGCTTGGTCGCAAATGGGTCTTCCAAATGGAATGACCACAAGTGTACTTCCAAGTTGTTGCAAAATGGCTTAAGGACAACAAAGTCAAGGTATTGGAGTGGCCATATAAAGCCTGACCAACCTATAGAAAATGTGTGCCAGAACTGAAAAGATGTGTGCGAGCAAGGAGGCCTAAACCTGACTCAGTTACACCAGCTCTGTCAGGGGGAATGGTTCAAAATTCACCCAACTTATTTTGGGAAGCTTGTGAAGGCTACCCGAAACGTTTGACCCAAGTTAAACAATTTTAAGGCAATGCTACAAATACTAATTGAAGTGTATGTAAACTTCTGCCACACTGGTAATGTGATGAAAAGAAATACAAGCTGAAATAAATAATTATCTCTACTTTTTTTCTGACATTTCACATTCTTAAAATAAAAGTGGTGATTCCAAATGACCTAAGCCAGTTGAATTTTTACTTGGATTAAATGTCAGGAATTGTGGAAAACTGAGTTTAATGTATTTGGCTAAGTGTATGTAACTTCCGACTTCAACTGCAGTTTTCACCTGGTTCAGTCTGTCATGAAATGTTTTGTATCCTCGTGTATATATTTGTTGACTCTGGCGCTCAGTTTGGGATGCTTGTGTGAGGGTATTACTCCTTTCCATAGAAATATTATTAAATAAAATTGTTTATTTTCAGTATGACACACACTAATTCAGGGCCGTTCAGGAGAAAACGTCTTCCCTTTGCATTCAATGATGTCATGGGTCTGGAAACACAAAAAAATGGGTTGCACCCTGATGACGCATCAATGCTCTGAAGGGCCATCTACCAGAGGGCTATGAGGTAAAGCAGACGTACAACAACACACCCACACACACACACACACACACACACACACACACACACCACAACACACACAACACACACACACACACCACACGAAATGATGAAATACCACACAAAAAAAACCACACAATGGACAAAGAGACGATTAATCCACACGAGCCACATAATTTATATTTTTTGGCAGTTTTTTTAACATATAGGACAGAGCGCGAGATGCGATTTCTGTAGCTAATATGTTTACAGAGAGGACTGGTTTGGAATCGTGGCCACTCACGTATGCTTGGTGAGTTAGTGTGGTGGATCAGCGCAGGAGAAAATCTCGTCGCAAGAGTGCCAATGGGAGCAAGATGCGATAGGATATACGACAGGGTAGATGGAAGAATATCAGGGAATGTGGGAAGCAGCAGCAGATAGGAGTAAGTACGGAGAAGATAGTGTGACATAGGGTCGGCGGCTCGTGCACGTGTTGGGACAGTGTAAATGCAGCGCGAGTGTGAGCAGGAGATAGGTTAGGGAGGGAATGTGGTGCGGGACAAGTAGCTACTTTAACTCTCGGTTTACGTCAAGAGGTATCAGCAAGTAATGGCTGGGCGATCAACGATAGCAATTGCAGTGTTAATCAGCTCAGGCTCTTGACTTTTTGCACTATTACAATTATACAAGTGATTACTTTGCTAGTCCTCAATTCATGTTAAATATTCATTTCTACGGCAGAAATCCCTCAAGTTGTTGTCATGACCATGCCAGACAAGGCTTGTGAGCTGGTGAACAAGGATGTGACGAGAATCTACTACAGCAAGGAGATCAAAAAGAAGGTAAATCACATAACCTCAGACCTGATAAAATTTTACATTGCCTGGACAAGTGTTTAACATGTCAACTAACCAYATAATATGATGAGGCAATCTKATGCCCAACTGCACAGTTGATGATGTGGCAAGCAACCATCGGTTGACACAATGTAATGTCTGYRATGTAGTCAGCCATTAAATCTTGGTTGTGCTGACATGATTCAATGATCATCACTCAAGAAAAACTGATCCAGCCGTTTCTGTCTCCAACGTTTTTCAGATGCAGGAATGCAGTAATGAGCTAGGCGTTCCCATGAACTGCATCCTGCCGGTGAAGAACTACCACAAGGAGAAGAAGCTGGTTAACGACATGGATATCCTGATACTGGACGCCATGACTCAGATTATGAACTTCGCCAACGACTACCTCTGGAAACTCCAACAACATGCAATTCAAAAATAGAATGAGTATTAAGAGATGAGTTAGTGAGCCCTGCAGTTTAAGATTGGAATAAAGTTCTTAATTTCTATATTTTTGACATTGTGGTGGTATCATTTYACTTCCATGTAGAGGCCTAAATGGGTTATCTGCGGCTCTGGGAGAAATGTATTTTGAGTGAGTATGCATTTCGTGTGACAAGAAAATCTTTAAAATAAACTGAACATTTCTGTGCATATATGCTACTTTTTAACATCAACACCCAACAGTGTACAATTGTGTTAGATAAACTAGCATCCTTCACYGAATTCTTTCGATGACTAAAACTGATTTTAAACTATACTTTGTTTTACTGATATTGCTGTAACATTAATTTGATGTGACATTGTTGCATCTTTTTTTGTAGCTTTTCTGATTAAGTTGAGTTAATTTCCAGGTAAATTTTAACCTGGATTGTACAATATTTGCCCATTATTCTTTTCAAAATTCATCAAGCTCTGTCAAATTGGATGTTCATCATTGCTAGACAACCATTTTAAAATCTTGCCATAGATTTTCAAGCAGATTTAGGTCAAAACTGTAACTCGCTCACTCAGGAGCATTCACTGTCTTCTTGGTAAGCAACTGCAGTGAAGATTTGGCCTTGTATTTTAGGTTATTATCCTGCTGAAAGGTGAATTAATCTCCCAGTGTCTGGTGGAATGCAGACTGAACCAGGTTTTCCTCTAGGATTTTGCCTGTGCTTAGTTCCATTTAGTTTCTTTATTATCCTGAAAAACTCCCCATTCCTTAACGATTACAAGCATACCCGTAACATGATACAGCCACCGCTATGCTTGAAAATATGGACAGTGGTATTGCATTTGCCCCAAACATAACACTTTATTTTCAGGACAAAAAGTTAATTGCTTTACCACATTTGTTGCAGTATTACTTTAGTGCTTTGTAACAAACAGGATGCATGTTTTGGAATATGTTTATACTGTAGGTTCTTTCTTTTCACTCTGTCGAGTAACTACAATGTTGTTGATCCATCCTCAGTTTTCTCATTTCACAGCCATTAAACTCTAACTGTTTTAAAGTCACCATTGGTCTCATGGTGAAATCCCTGAGCGGTTTCCTTCCTCTCCGGCAACTGATTTAGGAAGGACGCCTGTATCTTTGTAGTGACTGAGTGTATTGATACACCATCCAAAGTGTAAATAATAACGTGAACACACTCAAAGAGATATTCAATCTCTGCTTTAAAATGGGTGTTTTACAGCGAAATAGGTGCACTCCTTTGTGAAGCATTGGAAAAGCTCCCTGGTCTTTGTGGTTGAATCTGTGTGTGAAATTCACTGCTCGACCGAGGGACCTTACAGATAATTGTATGTGTGGGGTACAGAGATGAGGTAGTCATTAAAAAAATCATGTAAAACACTATTATTGTCCATATAACTTATTATGTGAGTTATTAAGCACATTTTCGCCCCTGAACTAATTTAGCCTTGCCATAACAAAGGGGTTGAAAACTTATTGACTCAAGACATTTCAGCTTTTTATTTTAAATGAATTTGTAGATCTAAAAAATTATGGGGTATTGTGTGTAGGCCAGTGACATTTTTTTTAATTTAACACTCAGAGTGCCGGAATTCCATAACTACTTGAATGGCCATGATGGTCATTCTGACCGTTTATATTTTAATTGTACAAATATTTGATAGTAAATATTAAATTGCTAAGTTAACACATTTATTATGTTAAAATAGGTAATAAGAAACCTCAGAACAACAAATTCAGTCAGAAAATGTATTGATGGGCCCCCCGACAGGCGCAGTGGTCTAAGGCACTGCATCGCAGTGCTAGCTGTGCCACTAGAGATTCTGGGTTCGAGTCCAGGCGCTGTTGCAGCCGGCCACGACCGGGAGAGCCATGGGGCAATGCACAATTGGCCCAGCGGGGAGGGTTTGGGCGGCTGGGGTGTAGTGATGGGTCATTCGCGAACAAGTCTCTTGTAGGCTCCTGTAGGTGAACGTTGGGAGCCGGCTTGCATATCAGTAGAGCCAAATCTATTTATAAAAAAATTAAGATATGAGTAATCAAAAGATTTAAATGAATAGAATTAACTAATTCAAAGAACTAATAAATAAATAAAATAATACAGGCCTAAATGCTCAAGCGCACACAGACTGTCTGCTCAGACTAACAACCTCACCTGTTGTTCCTGTCAATCAGACACAGTGTCAACCAATGAAGCACAAATGCGTGAGGGAGGGCCGAGCCAACTCACTCACAGTCACACACTTAGCAGCCGAGGAGATAGAGGAAGGACAGCTGTGAAAACAACAGCTGGAAAATGAGTCACGCACAGTAACATTTGGATGCATTTTAATAATGTAGACAACGTTAGAGCACAGTGTAGAATTTGCCAAAACAAAATCTCATATAAAGCCGGTTCTACGCACAGCCTACAACGGCATATGCGAACTGTGCACCCAACTGTGAAGCTAGCTGTAGCGGAACGTCGAGAAACTAGTGGGCCTGCTAGTGGTAGTGGTGGAGCCAGCACCTCCACACGTGGAGATGTATCCACTCAGTCAAGTAGGCCTACTCCGCGACCCACAGCAACGCAGTCTTCTATGGACCAGTTTATGCATAAGTCTATGTCTATAGCAAAACAGGGCCAAATTGATATTGCACTGGCTAAAATGATTTAGCCGATTTCCAGCCATTTTCGATCATGGAGGACAGAGGTTTTAGAAATTATAGCAATAGTCTAAATCCAATGTACACAATTCCAACCAGGACAACCCTTCCAAAATCACTTATTCCACAACTGTACGAGAGCACACAGGCTTCAGTGCGGGAAAGAGTCCAAAAAGCTACTGCAGTTTGACTTACACCTGACTGCTGGACATCAAGGGTAACCACTTCTTACATGTCGGCTACATGTCCCTTCATTGAAGATTTTTCGATGTCTAGCTGACTTCTGGACTGCTTTGAGTTCAGCGACAGACACTTCTCAGAGAACTTGGCAGAGGACCTGTTGAGAGTGGCCAGAGAATGGCAAGTAGATGGAAAAGTGGTCTGTCGTGTTAGCGACAATGCAGCTAACATAACCAAAGCCATGAACATTTTCAAATGGACCCATCATCCATATCTTGCCCACACAATCAACCTGATTGTAAGAGATGCTCTGAAGGTGATGAAGCCCACTGTGGACAAAGTGAAAGCAGCTGTGGAATACTTCCACAGGAGCAMAGTAGSTGCTGAAAAACTAAAGTCTACACAACGCCAGATGGGGATGCCTGAGCTGAGGCCTAAACAAGACTGCACTACAAGGTGGAATTCAACATTTTATATATTGAAGCGGTTTCTTGAGTCAAAGGATGCCATCATCTCTACCCTGGCCATTGTCAATGCACCTGTTGATGCTCTGACCCAAGAGGAATGGGAGGTGGTGGAGGAGGTGTGCAGAGTCCTGGAACCCTTTGAGCAGGTCAGTGTGGAGATCAGTGGAGAGAGGTACAGTAAGCAGTTATTACTACATCATTATTTAATCCAGTATTATGTATGTATATGAGCAGTAGATGAGAATGTAGTATCAGTAGACAAAACACGAACCTGAACTAATAAGTTACTGTTCTCTCTTTTCAGCTATGTGACAGCCTCAAAAAATGATACTCATTATTTAAGGGTCTGCAGCGAATCACAGCCACCCGCCAGAGAGAAGCAAATGTAACCACAGGACATGTGACAGAGTTGATGGACACCCTATGTTCATCAATGGACAGAAAGTTCCACACAATGGAAAATAATCACGTGCTATGAGAAACCGCTGCACTTGACCCCAGGTTTAAGAAGTTAGCCTTCAGTGATGCCAAAGCGATTGATGAGGCTCTTCAAAGAATAACCTCAGCAGCAGGGAGGGACAGCCCCAGCTGTCAGCTGGCTCAGACACCAGGGCAACAGGAAGAAGATGGAGCAGATGGAGCAGAAGCACCAGCAGTAGTGCCACAAACGTCTGCTGTTTGGATGCTGTTTGACGAGAGAGCAACTGGGGATGCAGCACAAAGGAATCCATCAGCCGATGCCATAATGGAGGTCCGATCCTATTTGGAGGAGACCCTCCTCCAAAGATCTGCAGATCCTCTGAACTGGTGGAAGAACAAGGCCTCTGTCTACCCACAGCGTACTAAAGTCATGACAGGGAGACTCTGCATAGTGGCCACATCCGTTCCCTCCGAGAGGGTCTTCTTGAAAACGGGACAAATAATTACTGTGAGAAGAAACCGCACCAGCCCCTCGAAAGTGATGCAGCTTGCATTTCTGAATGCAAGGCGATCTCATTTGTTGACTTCTGTAACCGTAAAAGCCTTGGTTTCATGCATGTTAACATTAGAAGCCTCCTCCCTAAGTTTGTTTTATTCACTGCTTTAGCACACTCTGCCAAACCGGATGTCCTAGTTGTGTCTGAATCCTGGCTCATGAAGGCCACCAAAAACCCTGAAATTGCCATCACTAACTATAAAATTGTCCAACAAGATAGAACTGCCAAAGGGGGCGGAGTTGCAATCTACTGCAGAGATAGCCTGCAGAGTTCTGTCATGCTATCCAGGTCTGTGCCAAAACAGTTCGAGCTTCTACTTTTAAAAATCCACCTTTCCAGAAACAAGTCGTTCACAGTTGCAGCTTACTATAGACCACCTTTTGCCCCCAGCTGTGCCCTGGACACTTTATGTGAATTGATTGCCCCCCATCCATCTTCAGAGCTCGTGCTGTTAAGTGATCTAAACTGGGACATGCTTAACACCCCGGCCATCCTACAATCTAAGCTTGATACCCTCAATCTCACACAAATTATCAATGAACCTACCAGGTACCACCCCAATTCCGTAAACACGGGTACCCTCATAGATATCATCCTAACCAACCTGCCCTCCAAATACACCTCTTGTCACGTTCCTGACCTGTTTTCTCTTGTTTTGTATTTATTTAGTATGGTCAGGGCGTGAGTTGGGTGGGTTGTCTATGTGTTGTTTTCTATGTTGGGGTTTTGTGCGTTCGGCCTGGTATGATTCTCAATCAGAGGCAGCTGTCAATCGTTGTCCCTGATTGAGAATCATACTTAGGCAGCCGGGGTTCACGTGTGTGTTTGTGGGTGTTTGTATTTCGTGTCAGTGTTCGTGCCACACAGGACTGTTTGTCGGTTAGATTCTCTTTTGTTATTTTGTTACTTGTAGTGTTCAGTTTATTTATAATAAATCATGGACACTTTCCACTCTGCGTTTTGGTCCGATCCCTACACACATGAGGAAATCAGCCGTAACACCTCTGCTGTCTTCAACCAGGATCTCAGCAATCACCGCCTCATTGCTTGCATCCGTAATGGGTCTGCGGTCAAACGACCACCCCTCATCACTGTCAAACCGTCCCTAAAACACTTCAGCGAGCAGGCATTTCTAATCGACCTGGCCCGGGTATCCTGGAAGGATATTGAACTCATTCTGTCAGTAGAAGGTGCCTGGTTATTCTTTAAAAATTATTTTAAAAGATTTAGAACCAGGAACAGATATAGCCCGTGGTTCACTCCAGACCTGACTGCCCTTGACCAGCACAAAAACATCCTGTGGTGTTCTGCATTAGAATCGAAAAGCCCCCGCGATATGCAACTTTTCAGGGAAGTTAGAACCAATATACACAGGCAGTTAGGAAAGCAAAGGCTAGCTTTTTCAAACAGAAATTTGCATCCTGCAGCACAAACTCCAAAAAGTTCTGGGACACTGTAAAGTCCATGGAGAATAAGAGCACCTCCTCCCAGCTGCCCACTGCACTGAGGCTAGGAAACAATGTCACCACCAATAAATGCACTATAATTGAGAATTTCAAAAAAGCATTTTTCTACGGCTGGCCATGCTTTCCACCTGGCTACCCCTACCCCAGTCAACAGCCCTGCACCCCCCACAGCAACTCGCCCAAGCCTCTCCCATTTCCCCTTCACCCAAATCCATATAGCTGATGTTCTGAAAGAGCTGCAAAATCTGGACCCCTACAAATCAGCTGGACTAGGCAATCTGGACCCTCTCTTTCTAAAATGATCTGCCGAAATTGTTGCAAACCCTATTACTAGCCTGTTCAATCTCTTTTGTATCGTCTGAGATCCCCAAAGATTGGAAAGCTGCCGCGGTCATCCCCCTCTTCAAAGGGGGAGACACTCTAGACCCAAACTGTTACAGACCTATATCTATCCTACCTTCTCCGCTATGCAATCTGGTTTCAGAGCTGGTCATGGGTGCACCTCAGCCACGCTCAAGGTCCTAAACGATATCATAACTGCCATCGATAAGAGACAATACTGTGCAACCTTATTCATCGACCTGGCCAAGGCTTTCGACTCTGTCAATCACCACATTCTTATCGGCAGACTCAACAGCCTTGGCTTCTCAAATGACTGCCTCGCCTGGTTCACCAACTACTTCTCAGACAGAGTTCAGTGTGTCAAATCGGAGGGCCTGTTTTCTGGACATCTGGCAGTCTATGGGGGTGCCACAGGGTTAAATTCTCAGGCCGACTCTCTTCTCTGTATACATCATTGATTCTAAAATTGATTAAATATTGTTTTTCCATCAATTTATACACAATACTCCATAATAACAAAGCGAAAACTGGTTTTTAGAATTATTTGCAAGTGTATTAAAAATAAAGACAGATACCTTATTTACAATTCAAAAAAGGTAGACTGAAACAAAGCTAATTTGCCATCTTTCCAGCTTCAGCTTGAAGTTATTATGTTACTGTAGCTGTGTTGGCTAGCTCCTCAGAACAACAATGTCCTAATGAGTGAGCACATGTTCTATGCCAGGCGAAATTGCGCCTCATTAGTACATTGTTATGGATGTATCCAAATAAATGTCACTTGAAAACAGCTTAAACAAATGCAAATGCAGCTACTTTGCTGTTATTCTGGCTGCACTTTTTGACCTGACTGTAAGTTAGCCGTAGTTGGCTAGCTAGCAAGCAAGGGATACGAACGTTGTTAGCCAGTACGGCAATTGAACATTTCGAATGAACGACTGGGTCGCGTCCATAGATACAGAACAAAAAGACTGAACGACTGGGTCGAGTCTCTAGCAACCCTAGATTTGTGTCGGGACTATATCTTGTGGAAGGATGAAATAGTATGAATAAATGAATCCACTTCGTCTCGGGCCGAACACCCATGCCAATATAGTGTATCCTCTAAACACCGGCTTCTCTGGCATTATCACTTAATTAGAGTGCTTACTAAAAGCTACTAATAATATAACTATGAACCATACTGTCAACACTCATTACACCTGACTTCAACTGATGACCATGAGTACCATGTATCATGTTTCTGTAAAAACCTTTAATTATTTCCTTATTCTACTAACCTGTGTTAATCAAACGAGCTGTACCATTTAATATTTATATAATACACTGTTTTCTGATCATCTTTTTCAAACAATGTAAAAAATGGTGATACAAAAGTCTAACTGCCTCTGTTTTTAATGCAGTGTGTTTGTGTTTAATACACTTGTCATCTGTCATTTCAAGGTTCTACATTCAAGTCTCAAATGGACTCCAGGATTATCTCCTTGCTAATACATGCAATTTAGCGTTAATAAATATAAATATTTTTCTGAAATGTTGAAAAGAATGCCAAAACTCTTTATTTATATACATGAAAGCACACTTTCCTTTGGTTGTCAATGCTGATGACTTTTAGTTCTGCATAGGCATGAATCATTTTGTACACTGTGGCACATGAAACAGGTGCGAGGAGTCCGAATCAGAATGATATTCCCTATAATAAAATGTAATCAAGACACAATTCAATATTAAGACAATTGTGTCATCTCCACAATGACTTATTAGATGTGACTTTTCCTAGAATGGGAAGTTGATCAGGGGTCCGGTCCTCAGTGCTGAAACAGCAGCTGCACCTGCTCAGCAATGCTACCCTGAGACACTTTGTGAATACAGACTTAGATTGTCCTTGAATTGTATGCGTGTAAGTAAGTAGGGGCGGGGTGAGGGGTGTAATGCAGGTGTGTGTGGTGTCCTGGTTGGTCATTTGTTAGTGGGCTGTACCCTCTCTTCCCATGAGCCAGTGCCTGAGTATTTAACATACGTCTGTGGCAGTAATTCTGAGATAACAAATGGAAATATTTGTGCAATCAAAAGGGAATATTCACAAGGTACAGACCACACCTTCAACTGTATATGTTTAAGCTATTAAATGGTGTGAGTGACAGACAGGAGTTGGGGTCTCAACATGATCCACTTTGTATGACACTTGAACTTTGCATGTCACATGTGTCACATGTGACTGGATCACAACCAGTCATATCTAGTATCCATAAATGCAACATTCAGGGAATTTCATTCATTTGGACATTTGCTCAGTACTTGAAGGGTGAATAGAAAAACTCACATTAGACCTCTTTGAAGGTAACAGCACATTAGTACAATCTAGTGGATAGAAAATTGTACAACACGGGTTATTCTGTAAATACACTACAATTCAGCCATATGAGACTTGCCGCAGGATTAATATTGGTAACTTCAACCCATGTCATATTTAAGAATATTCAATACCTTATTGAACAGACAGTACCAACACATACATAAGCATAATAATGCAGCCTGTGTCACATTTTTGACACTTCATCCAAAGCTTTACCTTAAAAAATGTAAACAAGCCTTAAAACAGGAAATGCTAGCTGAAGTGGATGGTCACAGTCACTTTCATTACTTATCAAGAGAAGAGAGGGAGGCAGGGGGAGAGGAAGTTTCTTCAACCAAACCAATCTACACCCATCTATCCACTCTCTCTCTCCCCCTACACCCAGATCCATCCATACAAGTCCAATCTGTCAACTTTCAGTAAAAACCACACTTGAAGCAAATGTAAACATTGAATTAAACCGATTTAATCAAAGGGCAGTTGAACAAGTGTGAGCAAAATTCAGTATGAGGGGGATAAAGTAGTTGACCAACAGCATAACAACTTCCCCTAATGTATCCTGGAGAGAAAGCGAGAGCGAGATAATACTACACGCCATGAGAGAAATGGAGAGACACACCTTGTGAGCATCATGCCTAACAGAAAGTATAAAGATGAGACTTTCCTTGAAGGATGTGGAAGGAGAGGAAGGTCTCAGCTGAAGTCCAAGAATTCTGATATATTCTGTCCGGTTGTCCCTCAAACAGGCCTGCAGGTGCAATCAACTGTACATACCATCTGTGAGTGAACTGTGAGGATTGTCGAGAGAGGGAGAGAGTTAACTTTGTTTATTCCACTTGCTTTGGCAATGTTAACATACAGTTGAAATCAGAAGTTTACATACACCTTAGCCAAATACATTTAAACTCAGTTTTTCACAATTCCTGACATATAATCCTAGTAAAAATTCCCTGTTTTAGGTCAGTTAGGATCACCACTTTATTTTAAGAATGTGAATTGTCAGAATAATAGGAGAGAGTGATTTATTTCAGCTTTTATTTCTTTCATCACATTCCCAGTGGGTCAGAAGTTTACATACACTCAATTAGTATTTGGTAGCATTGCCTTTAAGATGTGTTATCTTGAGTCAAATGTTTCGGGTCGCCTTCCACAATCTTCCCACAATAAGTTGGGTGAATTTTGGCCTATTCCTCCTGACAGAGCTGGTGAAACTGAGTCAGGTTTGTAGGCCTCCTTGCTCGCACACGCTTTCTGTCCACACATTTTCTATGGATCTGTGGTCAGGGCTTTGTGATGGCCACTCCAATACCTTGACTTTGTTGTCTTAAGCCATTTTTCACAACTTGGAAGTATGCTTGGGGTCATTGCCATTTGGAAGACCATTTGACCAAGCTTTAACTTCCGGACTGATGTCTTGAGAATGTTGCTTCATATATCCATCATTTTCCCCTCATGATGCCATCTATTGTGAAGTGACCAGTCCTCCTGCTGTAAAGCACCCCCAAACATGATGCTGCCACCCCGTGCTTCACGGTTGGGATGGTTGTTTCAGCTTGCAAGCCTCCCCTTTTTTCTCCAACATAACAATGGTCATTATGGCCAAACAGTTCTATTTTTGTTTCATCAGACCAAAGGAATTTCTCCAAAAAGTACGATCTTGTCCTCATGTGCAGTTGCAACCTGAGTCTGGCTTTTTTAGGCGGTTTTGGAGCAGTGGCTTCTTCCTTGCTGAGCGGCTTTCAGGTTATGTCGAATATAGGACTCGTTTTACTGTGATTTAGATACCTTTTGTACCTGTTTCTCAGCATCTTCACAAAGTCCTTTGCTGTTGTTCTGGGATTGATTTGCACTTTTCACACCAAAGTACGTTCATCTCTAGGAGACAGAACGCGTCTCCTTCCTGAGCGATATGCAGCTGCGTGGTCCATGGTGTTATACTTGTGTACTATTGTTTGTACAGATGAACGTGGTACCTTCAGGTGTTTGGAAATTGCTCCCAAGGATGAACCAGACTTGTGGAGGTCTACAAATGTTTTTCTGAGGTCTTGGCTGATTTCTTTTGATTTTCCCATGATGTCAAGAAAGTGGCACTGAGTTTGAAGCTTGAAATACATCCACAGGTACAGCTCCAATTGACTCAAATTATGTAAATTAGCCTATCAGAAGCTTCTAAAGCCATGACATAATTTTCTCGAATTTCCAAGCTGTTTAAGGCACAGTCAACTAGTGCATGTAAACTTCTGACCCACTGGAATTGTGTTACAGTGAATTAAGTGAAATGATGTTAAACAATTGTTGGAAAATGACTTGTGTCATGCTCAAAGTAGATGTCTAATCGACTTGCAAACTATAGTTTGTTTACAAGAAATTTGTGGAGTGGTTGAAAAACGAGTTTAATGGCTCCAACCTAAGTGTATGTAAACTTCGACTTCAACTGTCTACAAATAGACCATTGCCATATATGGATGTGTGCCATTCACTTGAAATGGACTGTGTTAACAGCATGAGTGTAACGGCTTTCTTCCTGGGCTGAAGGAGAGGACCAACATGCAGCGCGGTTAGTGTTTAACATGTTTAATAGACGGTAAACTGTGAACACTTAACAACAATTCAAAACAACAAACGTGAAAGCTGAGACAGTCCTATCTGGTGCAGAACAAACAACAGAGACAGGAAAAACCACCCCAAAATCCCAACACCAAACAAGCCTCCTATAATATGATTCTCAATCAGGGACAACGATTACCATCTGCCTCTGATTGAGAACCATATTAGGCTGGCAATAGAACAGACAACTAGACACACAACATAGAATTCCCACCCAGCTCACGTCCTGACCAACACTAACAAGGAAAACACATAATAACTCTGGTCAGGACGTTACAATGAGCGGTCGTGAAGCTGCCGTAGTTACAATTATGTGATATAGAACATCAGGCTCCAGTTTCAAAATGATTTGGAGGCACAGATGAAAAGTTGCGCATTGATACACTGGATAAAAGCAATACTTTTTTCAATGTGTGAGAAATAGGAGGTGTGGCAAGTGAGCGTGAGAAGAGGGTCAATTGCATGTGTCTCATGCCCAATGCGTGAGAGTTGGAAGGACTGCTAACGTTAAGGTGTTTTATGCAACCAGGCCCAGAGCCATGGAGAAACCCTTGAAAAAGTCCTGTCCATGAAGCTCTGAAGCTTGGACCTGGGGACAACAAGATGGCCAGCTGTGGTGRAACAGTGAGCATGTGGGTTGGTAGGGGAGAAGGAGGGGAGGGGGGCAAAGGTGGTGGAGAGCTTTGTAGGTCAGGAGGAGGATCTTATATTCAATCTAGTGGGAGACAGGGAGACAGTGGAGTTCATGGAGGACAGGGGTGATGTGCTGCCAGGACTTAGTGTGAGTGAGAAGTCGGGCTGCAGAGTTCTGAACCATTTGGAGCTTATGGAGGGAGCTTAAGTTGAAGCCTGAGAGTAAAGTAGTCGAGACGGGAGGAGACCTGACTTTGGCAATGTTGCAGAGGTTAAAGAATAAGGATTTGACAGTCTGCTGGATGTGGTGGTCGAAGGAGAGGGTGGAGTCCAGGATAGTGCCAAGGTTACATGCATGGGGGGAGGAAGAGACAGTGGTGTCGTCAATGGTGAGGGTGCCAACTTTGGTGAGGATGGATTTGGTGCCTATGAGGAGGAGTTCSGTTTTAGCACTGTTGAGCTTGAGGAAGTTTTGTTGCATCCWGGTTTTTATTGCAGAGGCATGATTCAATGTGGGTCAGAGGTGGGTTGAGGAGGGATTTGGTGCCTMGGTAGATCTGGGTGTCATCAGCRTAGCAGTGAAAGTTAAGGTTRWAGTGAYKGAGRATCTGACCAAARSGGGATGTAGATGGTRAARAGTAAGAGGCCCAGCACAGAGCCTTGGGGGACACCCAGTGWAACTGCAGYGARTCTGAGATGTGGCCATTGARGGAGATGTAGGAGRTCCGGTTGGTGAGGTAGGATTGTAGCCAGGAGACTACAGTGCCCTCAAAACCCAGTCCCTCCAGCCTGCTGAGTAGGATATGATGGCTCACAGTGTCAAAGGTGGCACTAAGGTCAAGGAGAATCAGGATGTTGAGGGCACCAGTACCAGCAGCGGTGAGGAGRTCACTGATGACTTTGAGGAGTGCATGATGATGGTTGGGTGAACATTTACTGTTGATATAATCATTACATCAATAGGGGATGTGCTTAGTATCATGACCCCCTGCTGAATCWKTTATACATTACAAATGCAGACAGTCTGCTGGTAGGGTGTGTTWCAGTAGTGTTACCTTGACGCTGTCGTGCCAKGGATGGTCTCGCTGGACACGTTCTGCTTCACTGGCCAGCCTCTGCAGGTTCAAGAGTTCAGGTTAGAGAACAGAGAAAACAAAAGGTCCTGCCTTTTATTTTGAATAGACCTAGTTGAATGGGAGGGATATTAAAAAAATGATATTCACATTATTTATAACAGGGCCTGCCATGTCAAGTAGTGTCCACTGCCAAATGGTTTCCACCCCTGGGTCACAACGGGATTCAATTAGCTGTTAGCGTCTGTTGCTAGGGCCGTTGCTAGAACCTGTCAAATCCTGACCGGCCTACGCAATGAACCAAAGCGTCTGTTGCTWTGCTGGTTGCTAACTCTATTTGACCTCATAGCGCTCACGGAGGACATGGGCGGTTCTGGTTCTATTTCACCTCATAAGCCCATTTCTAAAGTAGCCTGGATGAACTCTATAMGTACTGGGAGTTTCAGGACAAATTAACCACACAAGTATTGTGAGAAACATAAGCATATTATATGACAGCAGTTCACATAATATAATACTGTTAATATTTATGTTAATAGTTCACTGACCATCTCTCACTTGTAATGGCATTGATAAAAGATGAACAATTGTGTTCATAAATGGTCTGACTTCATAGAAATGTAATGGGTTTAGAAGACTATAAGAGCTGAGAGTCTTTCTGTGTAAACCACATAACCACCTGATGCTCTTATCTGTAAAAAAAAAAAAAAGTGAAAGAGTTAAATTGAAAGTAAAACTATGGTCCCTCTATTACTATAATGGCCCAATTTACAAGAAATAGCTAGAGAAATAGGAGAGCTAGACAGTCTTCCTCACTTGAATTTCACTTTCTATTGTGCAAGTATAAATAGGTGCTGATGAAATCCTTTTTTCTCAACTATATCAGAATCTCAGCATCAGGAGGAACTAGTGCCATCAAGGTAAGTCTATTCACATTTTTTAATACATAGTTTATTTTATATTTTATAAACAATAGAAAACAATTTATTCTGCTGAAAGGCAAAATTGGTRGAGGACCTGATCGATATACAGTACAATATTTGCATTGCAAAAGGAAAAATCTAATTGCTATACTGGTCATTCACTGGTCATCCCCAAAGCCAACACTTACTTTGGCCGCCTTTCCTTCGAGTTCTCTGCTGCCAATGACTGGAACGAATTGCAAAAATCACTGAAACTGGAGACTTATTTCTTCCTCTCTAACTTTAAGCATCAGCTGTCAGAGCAGCTTACCGATCACTGTACCTGTACACATCCAATCTGTAAATAGCACACCCAACTACCTCATCCCCATATTGTTATTTATCTTCTTGCTCTTTTGCACCCCAGTATCTCTACTTGCACATCAATTACTCCAGTCTTAATGCTAAATTGTAATTATTTCGCCTCTATGGCCTATTTATTGCCTTACTTCCCTAATATTCTACATTTCCACACACTGTACATAGATTTTTCTATTGTGTTATTGACTGTACGTTTGTTTATGTGTAACTCTGTGTTGTTGTTTTTGGCGCACTGCTTTGCTTTATCTTGGCCAGGTCGCAGTTGTAAATGAGAACTTCTCAACTGGCCTACCTGGTTAAATAAAGGTGAAATAAAAAAAGAATACAAATAAAATATTCCTTAGTATCGTGGCAAGGAAACAAAACATGAAACGGATTAAACTTCTTTACGAAAACAGCCCTAATGTTGGAAACAAACATCATTATGTTGCCATTCAGAGTCACATGTATTTATTTTTCAAGCTATAGCACACTATCTTACATACAGCAGGTATTTAAAGGACCAAAGGTCTGCTTCGTATTTTCATTTTTGACATGGAAAGAATATTGTAATACTGGTATCCACCCAGCCCTAGTAGCTGCAGTGCAGACATGACGTACTATTCAACCCAAATAGTATTTTTTTGATCCAGGGATGAGTTAAAGGCCTAATGCAGCCGTTTTTATCTCACTATCAAATAATTTCATGGTAACAATTAAGTACCTTTCTGTGATTATTTTTTAACCATTTTAATTGAAAACAAACAAAAATAGCTTCTTAGCGAGCAATTTCTCAAGCAAGAATTGGGATAGGACTGTCTGGGAGTGGTCTGAGTGGGGAGGTGAAAACTAGCTGTTATTGGCTTTTTCTTATTGGTCTACTAACTAATTTACCGCCTGGGGATGTCACCAGGCAGGCCAATACGTCCATCCCACCAAAACAGGCTGAAATTTCAATTATCATAATTTTCACAATTCCCCTATTAGTGTGGATATATATATAAAACACAGGAAAATAAGATGACTGCACTGAGCCTCTAATTCCACTAATTAAATTATTTATCTCTGTAATTCTATTTAATTCAATTCAAATTCCAGGCCAGTCTTTAAATTAGAGATAATTAAATTTCCTCTCCATTCAAATGTTAGGTGAATTCCAAGAATGAAATTCCCAATTCTATATTAGGTCACAACAAATACACAAATACAAATTCAATCCCCTCAGGCTTTCAGGCGATCATGTGACTGTTCAAAACAGCCTACCTATACTGGAACTATAGAAATACAAGTTGAAAGTATTGAAAACAAATCCTGCAGTCAATGTTTGATACATTCTTCCATTGTTTGGACTTTAAATGTCCAATTCCAATTAGTCTAATTCCAATTTCAATAACTTGAAAGATTGTTGAAATGATAATGAAATTGGAATTGACCCAACCCTGTTACATCCCTCTCAGAAAAGCAACATGGGTGGAGAAGAATCAACGCCAGTACGAACGCCAGCACCGACGCCAGCATGGACACCACACATCACACCACCACACCACCAAAGAAGGGTAAGAGAGAGAGACATATCTGTAAATACAGTAAACCACTGATAGTGAATATCAGGTGTGAGTGCAAATTCTGATCAGCAAAGTGCATCGGTCCCAATTCTTTTTACTTGTTCTGGGAACTGCATACACCGTTTTAGTGCATGCATTGACCACAGCCCAAGGGTTTAACTTATAAAGCACATGCCCTGTAGGGCGGCAGTAGCCTAGTGGTTAAAGCATTAGGCCAGTAACTGAAAGGTTGCTGGATCGAATCCACGAGCTGATAAATCTGTCATTCTGCCACTGAACAAGGCACTGATGCCATTGGGGAACAGTGGGTATTGTAAATAAGGATTTGTTCTTAACTCACTTGCCTAGTTAAATAAAGAGAACATGTAACCCTACCCTCATTAATTACAGTGGGGAGAACAAGTATTTGATACACTGCCGATTTTGCGAGTTTTCCTACTTACAAAGCATGTAGAGGTCTGTAATTTTTATCATAGGTACACTTCAACTATGAGAGACGGAATCTAAAACAAATCCAGAAAATCACATTGTATGATTTTAAGTAATTAATTTGCATTTTATTGCAGACATAAGTATTTGATACATCAGAAAAGCAGAACTTAATATTTGGTACAGAAACCTTTGTTGCAATTACAGAGATCAACGTTCCTGTAGTTCTTGACTAGGTTTGCACACACTGCAGCAGGGTTTGGCCCACTCCTCCCTACAGACTTCTCCAGATCCTTCAGTTTCGGGGCGTCGCTGGGCAATACGGACTTTCAGCTCCCTCCAAAAGATTTTCTTATTGGGTTCAGGTCTGGAGACTGCTAGGCCACTCCAGGACTTGAGATGCTTCTTACGGAGCCACTCCTTAGTTGCCATGGCGTGTGTTTCGTGTCGTTGTTCATCTGGAAGACCCAGCCCGACCATCTTCAATGCTCTTACTGAGAAGGAGGTGTTGGCCCAAGATCTCGCGACAGGCCCCATCCATCCTCCCCTCAAACGGTGCAGTCGTCCTGTCCCCTTTGCAGAAAAGCATCCCAAAGATGATGTTTCCACTCCATGCTTCACGGTTGGGATGGTGTTCTTGGGTTGTACTCATAATTTCTTCTTCCTCAAACACGGCGAGTGGAGTTAGACCAAATAAGCTCTATTTTGTCTCATCAGACCACATGACCTTCTCCCATTCCTCCTCTGGATCATCCAGATGGTCATTGGCAAATTCAGACAGGCCTGGACATGCACTGGCTAAGCAGGGGGACTTGCGTGCGTGCAGGATTTTTATCCATGACGCGTAGTTGTTACTAATGGTTTCTTTGAGACTGTGGTCCCAGCTCTCTTCAGGTCATTGATCAGGTCCTGCCGTGTAGTTCTGGGCTGATCCCTCACACTTCCTCATGATCATTGATGCCCACGAGTGAAATCTTGCATGGAGCCCCAGACCGAGGGTGATTGACGTCATCTTGAACTTCTTCCATTTTCTAATAATTGCGCCAACAGTTGTTTTCCTTCTCACCAAGCTGCTGCCTATTGTCCTGTAGCCCATCCCAGCCTTGTGCAGGTCTACAATTTTATCCCTGATTGTCCTTACACAGCTCTCTGGTCTTGGCCATTTGGAGAGGTTGGAATCTGTTTGATTGAGTGTGTGGACATGTGCTTTATACAGGTAACGAGTTCAAACAGGTGCAGTATTACAGGTAATGAGTGGAACAGGAGGGCTTCTTAAAAAAAACTAACAGTCGTGAGGAGCTGGAATTTCTACTGGTTGGTAGGGATCAAATACTTATGTCATGCAATAAAATGCAAATTTAATTATTTTAAAATATACAATGTGAATTTTCTGGATTTTTTGTTTTAGATTCGTGCTCTCACAGTTGAAGTACCTATGATAAAAATTACAGAGCCTCTAATGGCTTTTGGTTAAGTAGGAAAACCTGGCAAAATCGGCAGTGTTATCAAATACTTGTTTCTCCCCACTGATGTGTCATTGTAATCAACATTTGAAAGTAATTGGAATGTGGAAAACAATAATTAAGTGAATTTAATCAAAAGTGTTCTATGTGTGTACCACAGAATTTGACAATCAATGGAGGAAACACAATTGGAGTAAGTTACTGTACCGACTGACCGATATGGAGGATGAAAGTAAAACGAAAGGTTTGGTTATTTTTAAAAGTTGTATTTACCTTTCAACTAGTTCAAGTCAGTTAAGAACAAATTCTTATTTACAATGACGGCTACCCCAGCCAAACCCTAAACCAGAAAACACTGGGCCAATTGTGCACCACCCTATGGCACTCCCAGTCACGATACAGCCTGGAATCAAACCAGTGCATGATACCTCACGCACTAACGATAGCATGCAGAGCCTTAGAGCCCGCTGCGCCAAACTCGGGGAGTTATCATTACAAATCACTACTCAAGGTTGTGTTGTGTGAACATAGTGCTAAATTGCTGATATAGTTTCCACCATCTTAAATCATAAATCCTTGGGTTATCTTGGATGCAATTTCTCTGTACTAATATAAGCGTCTAGGCACTTGTTTTGCATTGAATCTGTGCCACAAATGCTAAAAGGTTAGCATTGGAAACAGTGGCCCCAGGTAAACAAAACAAGAAGTAACAGGGTACTCCTTCATTGTCTCTCAACGAGTAAAGAGAGAGAGACCACATGGGTGAATGAACTGAGGAACTTTAAACTGATTGGATCCTGACGTTCGGTCAGTCAGATGCCTGTTATATGGACCAGTGGTGCAGGAAAGTCCAGCTTCATCAACTCAGTCAAACAATGTCTTCCAAAATCGGATGACATAGTGCCCTGGTAGCTTCTACCTATTGCACAAGCTTCACCTGACAGTAAAGCTGCAAGTGCCTAATACATTTTAACACAGACACAATTGCAGGTACGGAATTATGGCTCCACCCTAATATCCTGGTACACTAAGACCAGTTATTTCATGCAGCTACAAACAGGCAGAACAGAGACATGAAGAGGGACGTGTAGAGAAACAAAGGAGTCGTCTGCCTCTTTTAAATGCAAAACGTAGTCAATCACAGGGGCGTATGGTTTTGAAAAAGTAGGACCCCATAGGAAAGGGCTGTGGAGACTCAATGCACAAATATGTATAATTTCTAGGTTTTCAATTTAAAAGGTGCATAAAGAAAATGAACAAGACAAATGAAAGCACACAAACTGGCTATAAGAGGAAAAAACATTAAATTAGTTTGATTACATTCACATAATAAAGCCTGTATTAATGCAAAGGATGTAACTACCACAGTAGAATACAAAGTAGAAACGAACACCAGTCATCAATGTAATATTATGTATTCTACTGCCTTAGTTACATCCTTTGACTTAAAAACCGAAACGTTTGTGTCTTAAAGGAATTTAATTCTATATGTTTATCAACAATTCAATTAAAACACCTTCTCCCCATACATTAAGAATTTGTAAGATACTTATCAGCATTAAAATGGACAGGACCAGTCTCAAAATCAATCAATCAAATACGTTTATTCTGCGAGAGTACTGATCATAGTCAATTTTACATCAAGTTATATACATTTACATACATTTTAAGTCATTTAGCAGACCTCTTATCCAGAGGACTTAACAAATATTTGGTGCATTCACCTTATGATATCAGTGGAACAACCCACTTTACAATAGTGCATCATAACTCTTTTAAGGGGGGGCGGTTAGAAGGATACTTTTATCCTTATCCTAGGTATTCTAAAGAGTGGGGTTTCAGGTGTCTCCGTATAATGTATAAATCTCATCATATAATGAAGATGATGTCTAGTTTTTAATGTCCTTCCTCCTCTCGGATCAATGGCAGTAGAGTTAATTACGTTCTCATCACTGTTTGCACCAACCTGTTAAAATAATCTGGCCACCAACCCAAGGTCTTTCCGCCTCCCTGGGTAGACATATCATTCCAGCCTGTCTAAGATAATTCCATTCTTTCTAACAAGGAAACACATTGTACATTCGCATTATGATTATAATAAGATTCAATTTTCATACAGTAACATAGTAGTATTTCTGTAGCGTTCTTCATTCTGTTTAATTCTAAGG